>NW_027656810.1:0-59772 GCF_964235325.1 Thermobia domestica
GGGATTTTCAGGAAGTGATGTTATGTTTGAAGCACCACCAAGTGATAATGAGAGAACTGCTTTAAATTTACTCTTCATAAATAACCATAACAACGTCGTTGAAAGCTTTACAGCATGTTTTAGTTGTAGTTATTATTTCGAAAGTTGACATAAGAAATACGAAACCAAGCATGCAAATTTGAAACATTGTACAGCTCTATGTTACCGATGGCATCAAAAACCACCATGTGACTTTAAAGAAACCCATATTACTTGCAATGATTGTAATTGAGAATTTTATGGCCAGTCATGCTATGACTATCACAAGTCAGCGCCGTATCAAGATGCAAAGCCTTTATGATCCATTGCGAAATGTTGTGTCCGGTGTTTGAAAATTTATGTAGTGAAAGAGAAAGGTTCTCACGTATGTGGAGAAACTTATTGCAACATTTGCTATGCTATAGTACCACCCAACCATGAATGTTACATGAAAGTGAATGAAAGAAGAAAATCGAAAACAGCCAATGAAAAAATTAACATGGAGAAGAAAGCTATGATTGTGTTTTATGATATTGAATGCACATAAGATTCGAAAATAGAAGATGAGGACGCAAACATATATTAGCATATAACTAATGCCTTGGTTAGTCAGCATACATGTTACAGATGTTATGAAGATAAGAACATCAAAAATAATTGTATCGTTTGTGGAAAACGAAAAAATATATTTCACGGAGAAAATGTAAGAGGAGACTTTCTAAAACACCTCCAACAGCGACGTCCAAACATTAAATCAGTAACATGTGTGGCCCATAATTCTAAGGGCTATGTTGCACATTTCATCATTAAGACCATGGTTGAGAAGATGAATTGGACTGCAGAAGTAATCATGAATGAATCTCTTAAAATAGGGAACGTAACATTCATTGATTCACTAAGCTTTCTTTCTATGCCCTTAAGTAAATTAAGTGATGCATTTGGTCTTCAATCGTGCAAAGGATATTTTTCACACTTTTTTAATCGACGTGAGAACCAAACTTATGAAGGTACACTTCCAGACATTAGATATTATGGAGCAGATACCATGAAAGTAGACGAAAGACGCAAGTTTCTCCAATGGTATACTGAACATCAAAACGATACCTTTAAAATGAAAGAAGAAGTAATCAAATATTGTGTACGGGATGTTGAAGTATTACGCCAATCATGTACTTCCTTTATGAATACATTTGAATCTGATATAAGTGTAAATTCCTTACTTGAATGCATTACAATCGCCATTGCATGTAATTTGGTGTATCGTAGAAATTTCTTAAAGGAAAATACCATTGGTATCATACCAAAGAACGACTATCGATGGAGAGATGTCCAATTAGTTGAAGCAGTACAATGGATAGCTTTGGAAGAAAAAACAAGAAACATACAAATTAAAAATGCTGCACGTAGTAAGGAAAAACCAATTCCATCAATAAAAGTAGATGGTATATGGACAGATCCCAACACAGGAAGAATACTCGTATGGGAATATGAAGGTGATTGGGTCCATGGATGTATCTACTGTTACCCTAACGATAGAGATAACCCCATCTATAGCAATGCTACAGATACCATGGAATTTCGATATGAAACAACAAAGAAGAAAATTCAAAAATTAAAGGATTTTGACTGTGAAGTGCATGAAATATCGGGCTGTGAATTTAAAAAACAATTGGCAGGAAATGAAGAGATGAAGAAGTATGTTAGTAATCATCCGTATACAAAGAAATCACCATTAAATCCTGTTGACGCTTTTTATGGAGGACGTGTGAATGCCATACGTTTGTATCATAAAGCACAAGAATCTGAAGGAGAAACAATTCAATACAAAGATGTTATTTCGTTGTACCCATATATCTCTAAGACTAAGAAGTTTCCAATTCGTCATCCTACTATCTATCTGCCTAGAGATTCAAATATTTCTACCATTGAAGAAGTAGGAGGATTAGTTAAACTAAGTATTCCACCTCCAAAAAATCTCTTACACGCAGTACTGCCTTACAAATCAAATGATAGATTGATGTTTCCACTTTGTCGTACATATAGTGATGAACTAAACCAGTCATCTTGTAATCACAGCGATGAAGACCGAGTTCTACATGGTACATGGGTAGCAGATGAAGTAAGAAAAGCATTACAAAAAGGATAGAAAATAATAGATATTCATGAAATTTGGGCATATGATGATGTTCAATATGATGAAGGTACAAAAAGTGGCGGCTCATTTGCAGAGCACATAAACACCTTCCTGAAAGCAAAAACGGATGCTAGTGGATGGCCAACATGGTGTGAAACAGACGAGCTCAAGGAGAAATACATTCACCAGTTTTAGGAAAAGGAAGGAATACGTCTCGATGAAAATAAAATTCAACATAATCCATCACTTAGGAGTTTAGCTAAATTAATGTTAAATTCATTTTGGGGAAAATTTGGACAACGTGAGAAAATGGGTCATGTAAATATTATAAAAGATCCAAAGGAATTATATGAGAAATTAACATCTCATGATATAGTCGTTCTTCAAATATTTCCAGTAAATGATGATATGATATATGTATATTGGCAATACACAGATGAAGTTCCTGTTTCACTACCAACAGTAAAAGTTGTCATAGCCGCACACACAAGAGCACAAGCAAGATTAGAATTGTACAAGTTTTTAGATCAACTGCGAGAAAGAGTGTTGTATTTTGATACAGATTCAGTCATTTACACGCAAAAACCTGGTGAAACTAGAATCCCAACTGGTGACTTTTTAGGCGATTTAACAAATGAAGTACTCTAGTATTGTACAGAGGCCTATATTTCAGAATAAGTCTCGGCTGGACCCAAGAACTATGGATTACGTATTTTTGATCCCAGTACGAAGAAGGAGTTTCAAGTATGCAAGATACGGGCTTCTAATTAAACTATGAATCTTCAAAACATCTAAATTTTGATGTAATGAAGAAAATGATAGTAGATAATGAAGAGGAGGCGGAAGAAGAAGAAGAATCTCGTCTCACGGAAGTCAAAATTACCAATGAGACAAAAAATTGCCGCAGGAAAGACCAAACTATTGCCAGCATGCCCGAAACAAAAATTTATAAGATAAATTATATAAAACGACGTAGAATACCAAATTCATATGATACTCTTCCATATGGCTACACTACTTCCAACAAAAGAAGAAGAGAAATGTAATAACTCCCTTTATAAATATACGTATGAAGAAAGAATTATCATATTCTTTAACATGGACACGACTTGGAAACATCCCTTTTCATGTATTGTTGCCGGACCAAGTGGATTGGAAAAACTTCCATTGTAATACGATTCCTGTTTTATTTATGACGCACGGTTAATACATCGTTTCGTCATATTTATTGGTACTATGCAGAATGGCAAAATGCATACAGAGAAATTTCTACAAAGGTACAATTTATTGAAGGATTACCTCAAACAAAAGACTTTTTAACTGAAACTGGACCACATCTTATTATTATTGATGATCAAATGTGCGAGTGAACCGCAATATAGTTGATTTCTTTACAAACGGTTTTCATCATAGGAATCTTAGTGTACTATTTATTACAAAAAACATATTTAATCAGGGAAAAGGAAGCAGAGATATGAGCTTGAATTGTTCTTATCTCGTATTATTTAAAAATCCAAGAGATAAATTACAAATTAAAGATTTGAGTTATCAACTAACTCCTGAGAATCCAAAATTTCTTCAAGAAAGTTTCAACGACGCAAGAAACTTACCATATGGATATTTGTTTATTGATTTAAAACAGGATACGCCAGATGAACTTCGTTTTCAAACAAATATCTTTCCTTATGATATATATCATTACGTTTATGTTCCAACGAAGTAGAAGATGTGTTTATAATGTTAGTTTTAAACTGTGTTTCTTCATTCTGACATTATGTCTCCAAGAGTAAAACACGGAGGTCTTCTTCGTACGGTGAGCAAAGCAAATCCTAAATTACGTAAAGCTATAGTGGCCAATGATTCGAAGTAT
This sequence comes from Thermobia domestica, assembly GCF_964235325.1. Lineage (NCBI taxonomy): Eukaryota > Metazoa > Arthropoda > Insecta > Zygentoma > Lepismatidae > Thermobia > Thermobia domestica. Next base: position 4,023 of record NW_027656810.1, read on the forward strand.
GTGCGAATGTTGTTATAATGTATTAAAAGGGAATGTACCTCTTACAAAGACAGAGAAAGCAAGATTAAAGCGATACAGAGGACGCTTCGATATCTTGTGAAGAAAGGAAACTCCATCCAAAAGAAGAAGAAGCATTTATTAGTGCTGCAGCAGGGTGGATTTCTACCGGCATTAATAGCTCCTATTTTAACTGGTGCATTATCAAGTTTACTATTTCGTTAGTGCAATGGAACACGCAAAGAAGATGATTTTAGTTCCACCTGAAGTTCTTAATCGTATACAAACACCAGCATCATCATCATCATCATCAGCCCCGGAAAAACGTGAGTCTAATTTGGATCAAGAAATGCAAGAGATTTTACAGTTATCGTCGCTTAGTGACGAAGAAAAGTGGAATCAATATAATAATATACTTAAAATTATTTCCATTTAATACGAAAACAAGAAGAACCTGTGACACTTTCGATTACGTCAACTAAATCAGAGAAGCCTGAAGTAGAAGAAGAAATATTATTATCTATACCCAAAATGTTTCGTAAAAGAGCTGGATTACTACTACATAAAATGAAACACGATGATAATATCACGTGGGATAATAAAGGAACTGTTTACATCAGAGGTGATAAACTAGAAGGATCTCACATTGTAGATTTAATTTCTGATGTGTGGCGACCCCGGAAACACACAAATCCACCGGGATGGGAGAAATTTTGTAATTATTTATCTTCTAATAACACACCTCAAGAACTTATTGGAAATCCAAAACGTTTGTCATATATTTTACGACAAACAAAAGCATCACCAACAGCATCATCGTCAAGGGAAAAATACATCTGAAATCGTATCCAGAAGACGACGAAGATGAAGCAGAAGAAGAAGAAGAAGAAAAGGAAAATGTAGTATCTTCTATAAGGAAAAGCAAACGTGCCTGTAAACGTCCAGTATGGTCAAGATGGAAACCGTAAACAAACAGTTAAGCAAGATTTACTACAACCCCTCACATCCTGCCTCGTTTTCAACTGTTAAAAAATTGTGATAACTACAAAGAAGAAAATTCCTATACCTTGTATAAGAAGATGGTTACTGCAACAAACAACATATACGTTACACAAACCTGTACGTCGTCGTTTTAAAAGAGATTTCTATATAGTGAATAACATTGATGATGAGTCTGAAAGTGATATTAATGATCTTCAATCTCTTCATAATTTTAATGATGGATATCGTTATATTCTTACAGTGATGGATGTGTTCAGTCGATATGCATGGACTGTGCCTCTAAAATCTGAAAGTACAAATGATGTCTTAAAAGCATTGAAACATGTCTTTTAGTCTTTCCCACTGGTCTGCGTAACATCGTCGTCCGCTGTTAACGAATACAGATTATTATAATCACACTTCTGAGAAACGATATATCGCAGCCGCAAATGTGATGACATTGCATTCTTCTTCTTCTTTTACACATGTACACACAATAATACAGATATGCTTTCTTTCTCTCTTTCTTCATGCAATGTGATAAAACTAGGAATTTACATACAAACCTCTTCGTAATCTAGCATTGTATGCTTGTCTTTTTTCACACTAAAACGCAATGTGAAGATTGGCTTCCATATTACGCAATGCAGCAGAAAGCCACTCGTAAGGGCTATGTCTATCCGTCTAATTTACAGGCTGAAATTTTGATGCTTTAGTGATTAGTGCGGGTGTCACACTAATAAAACGAAAGGATGCTGATAACTTCTAGATAAAATCACGGCATATATTTTGTACTTACAGTACATTTTCCAAACGATACAAGACGACAAACGATATTTGAGAATACTTCGAGAATCAACACTCAAAATGCTAAGATCGAGGACTGGATTCTTTGAAAACAATTCACCGTTCCAAAATAAATTCTGTCATCTCTTTAAATCTTTTCAAATTGAAATGATAGAAATTATTTCTTGTTTTAACACTGATTATCATAAATCCGATCCGATCTTTTGTTTTCCGGATGGTCTCTACATTATGCACAAAAGTATTACATTTTAGGTTTGACGAGTATGATGGCTCAGTGATAGAGGGTTTACATCCAGTACTTTGGGTCCCTGATTCGATTAGAGCTCGCGCCGTGTGGACTTTCTGATAAAATAAAAAAATATTTCAACACAATGTTGTTCTACGTAAATGTACGTTGTACTGTGATCGAAGTAAAGACTGTCGCGATAAAGATAAGTGTACTGCGTTTCCTTAGAAAAAAAGAAGTCCATACGGTTTCTTAGCAGATCAACCATTCTAAATGAAGTTTCTTAATTCCTAAAAGAGAAGTATCAGAATAATATCAGCATTAATATACTAATTTAAAAATCCTTTCATATTTAAACGTATTAATCGATCAGAAATACAAATTTTATGTAAAAAAAAATAAAATATTTCAATTTCACTATATTATTATTATTATTATTATTATTATTATTATTATTATTATTATTATTATTATTAAATGCACTAGATTTAGTACTACACTGTTCAGTATAAATATATATAAAGAAAAAGTATGTAATTAAACTTTATTCAAATTTCACTTCAAATTGTATCATATTGAAAGGTAAGTTCCTTATTGCAACTTTTACTAACATTTTTATGTATATCATCATTCGAAGCACTACGAAGTACTCACATATCAGAGTATTTTAACTGTATTCGTTCAATAAACGCATATCCATTCTTAAGGTGAAGAAATGGACAAATAGGAAACCATTTCGCATGTTATATCCATCGAACATCGTTATCAGTCTAATTTTGTAATCCCCAGCACAATCGAAGCATATAGTTTGGTCTATTTTTTTCGTGTAAAAAATCCAGCATCACTTAATTGTTGCGTTCCATATCAAAATACTTTTCCTATATTCGTTTAATAATCGCATGTCCCTTCTTATTGAATAAATGGACAATTCGAAAACCATTTCGCATGTTCTATCCATGGAACATCGTTATTAGTTCAATCTTTTAATACACCAGCACTATAGAAGCATAGAGTTTCGTCTCTTTTGTTCGTGTAAAAAAATCCAGCATTACTTTTTTTTCATGCATCGAAAAATTCATCTCTAAATCGTGAAGTACAGGTCTTCCCTTTGATTCCGGTGAGAGACCTTTCAAAACGAAAGCATATTTAGGGCTCGCGTTCGATTCTCGGTGAGAAAGCATTAAATATTTTAAGGCGTTAAGTTAATTCGATCCCTGTTGAGTATAAGTATACAGGTATTCATCCTACATTGTGAAACATTATCAAATGCTATGAGAAGCTTCCGTTAATAGATTATATTCAATCAATGGAATCCAATACGTTTTAAAACATTCATATTCATCTTAACAACCCAGGGAACGTTCCCAGGGTTAAAAGGTTCCAACATGGGTCCTTTCACTTAGCAACACGATTTTGTATGGGTTTGTGTTTCGCTATGAGAAACATATACCGTTTCGCATAGCACGTTTAAAAAATCATGAAATATAATATTTACCGTAGCAATTAAAAACAATTTCATACAATATGTTGAGAAGCTTTGATCATTTGAATATCACGTCTTCAGTTCATAACCTACAAGCATTTCGTGGGAATAGTACCAAGGGGCTAAATCGCTTATGCTCTTCGGCTTTCCAGGAGGAGCGAGGGGATTCAAATAATTAGTCAATACACAACAAGAACACGGAAAAAGGCATGTTTCATCTTGATTCTACAATCGTAGAGGTCGAAGAGTATACGTCCTTATTCTAGCATAACAACATACTGGTATAGGCCGGTTTATGACCCTCCGATAACGGTTTAAGGCCAAAATTTTCCCAAAGGGATGAACACCGGTACCTTTACTATTATCATCATGTTTTATTCTATGTAGTAGTAATTCACGGAACGTGTTAAATGTAAATATTTTTAAATAATATTATTAATTGATTCCACTTTTCTTCATCACTAAGCGATGATAACAATAAAATCTGATGCATTTCTTCATCCAAACTACATTCACGTATCTCCAGGGCTGCTGCTGCTGCTGATGCTGGTACTTGTATACGATTAAGAACTTCAGGTGGAACTAAAATCATTTTCTTTGCGTGTTCCATTGCACTAACGGAATAGTAAACTTGATAATGCACCACTTAAAATAGGAACTGATAATGCCGGTAGGAATCAACCCTGCTGCACTAATAAATGTTTCTTCTTCTTTTGGATGGAGTTTCCTTTCTTCGCAAGATAACGAAGCGTCCGCTTGCATCGCTTTAATCTTGCTTTCTGTGTCTTTGTAAGCGGTACATTCCCTTTTAATACATTATAACAACATTCGCAAATACTTCGAATCAATGAGTTGAGTTGAGTTGATTTTAGTTTAGCGTCCCTTTCAGTAGCGAGGATATATGAGACGTGGACCTACTGATTAACGTGGAATCCGAACCACATGAGCTCCCGCCGGGAATCGAACCCGGGTCTCCCACGCAAAGGCGCGTACGCTAACCGCTTAGCCACGGAAAAGCTCTTCGAATCAATGAAGAGTCTGCATTGGCCACTATAGCTTTACGTAATTTAGGACTTGCTTTGCTGAGCGTGCGAAGGTCTCCGTGTGTTACTCTTCCAGACATATTGCCAGAACGAACAAACACAGTTTAAAACTAACTTTTAAAACACATATTCTTCTTCTTCTATTCCGTTGGAGCATAAAAGTGATGATAAATATCATCAAGGAATATATTTGTTTGAAGACAGAGTTCATCCGGTGTATCCTTTTTAAATCAATAAATAAATATCCACATGCTAAATTTGTTGCGAGGTTGAATCTTTCTTGAAGAACTTTTGGATTCTGAGAAGTTAATTGATCTCATATGTTCAATTTGTGATTTATCTCTTGGATTTTTAAATAATATGAGATAAGAATAAGTCAAGCTTATATATCTGCTTCCTTTTCCCTGACGAAATGTTTTGTGTAATAAATAGTACACTTAGATTTCCATGATGAGAACCCTTTGTAAAGAAATCAACCATATTTTGGGGGTCACTTCACGTATATGATCATCAATAATAATAAGATGGGGTCCAGTTTCAGGTAAAACTCTTTTTTTCAGTTAATCCTTCAATATATTGTACTTTTGTCGAAATTTTTCTGTATGCATTTTGCCATACTGCATAGTACCAATAAATATGAAGAAACCATACGTGCTAAGATAGGCAGCAATATTATTGCAAAGGGAGTTTTTCCACATCCACATGGTCCTGCAACAATACATGAGAAGGGATGTTTCCAAGTCGTATCCATGTTAAGGAGTATGATAATTATCTCTTCATGTGCATATATATAAAGGGCCGTGGAAATAGTGTACCCAATAGGAAGAATATAATATGAACTTGGAATTCTTCGCCGATTTATATAATTTATCTTATAAACATTGTTTCGGGCATGCTGACGATAGTATGATCTTTCCTGCGGCATTTTTTTCTCGTCGGTAATTTTAAGTTCAGTAGGACGAGATTTTTCTTCTTCTGCCTCGTCTTCATTATCTACTATCATTTTCTTCATTATATCAAAATTTAGGTGTTTAAATGATACATAGTTTAATGAAACCCTTCGCATATTGCATACTTGAAACACCTTCTTCGTACTGTGCTCAAAAATACGTAAAGCATAGTTCTTGGATCCAGCCGAAACGTATTGTGAAATATAGACCTCTTTAGCGTATTCGAGCAATTCAGTACTTAAATTACCTAAAAAGTCACCAGTTGGAATTGTACTTTCACCAGGTTTTTGTGTATAAATTCCTCAATCAGTATCAAAATACAATACTCTATTTGGTTGTTGATCTAAATACCTCTAGAATTGTAATCTTGCTTGTGCTGTTTTGTACGCTGCTATGACAACGTTTACTGTTCGTAGTGAAAAAGAGACTTCATTTGTGTATTGCCAATATACATATATCATGTCCTCATTTACTGCAAATATTTGATGTACGTCTATATCATGATATGTTAATTTCTCATATAATTCCTTCGGGTCATTAATAATGCCAACATGCCCCATGTTCTCAAATTGACCCAATTTTCCCCAAAATGAATTTAGCATTAAGTTAGCTAAATTTCTGAGTGCTGGATAATGTTTAATTTTCCTTTCGTCTACACGTATTCTTTCCTTTTCATAAAATAGCTGAATGCACTTCTCCTTTAGCTCATCTGTTCCACACCATGAAGGTCACCACTAGCTTCCATTTTTGCTTTCAGGAAGGCGTTTATGTACTCTGCAAATAATCCGCCATTTTTGTTTCTTCATCATATTGAACATCATCATATGCCCAAATTTCAGGAATATATATTACTTTGTATGCTTTTTCTATTACTTTTCTTACTTCATCTGCTATTCAGTTACCATGTAGAATTCGCTCTTTCTCGCTGTGATTACAAGGTGTCCGGTTTAATTCATCACAACATGTACGACAAAGTGGAAACATCAATCTATCATTTGATTTGTAAGGTAACACTGGTTGAAAAACGGTTTTCGGAAGAAGAATACTTAGCTTAACTAATCCTTCTACTTCTGAATGGTTGGAATATTTGAATCTCCAGTCAGATAGATAGTGGGATGACGAATTAGAAATTTCTTAGTCTTAGAGATATAAGGATAAAGGGAAATGAAATCCTTGTATGAAATTGTTTCTCCTTCAGACTCTTGTGCTTTATGATACAAATGTATGGTATTCGCACGTCCTCCATAAAAAGCGTCACGATAATTAAACGGTGTTTCCTTTCTGAATGGAGGGTACTAGCATACTTCCTCATCTCTTTACATCCTGCCATTTGTTTTTTTTTAATTCACAGCCTCATATTTCGTGCACTTCACACCCAAAATCTTTTAATTTTTAAATCTTCTTTGTTGCTTCATATCGAAATTCCATGGTATTTGTAACATTGTTATATATAGGTTTATCTCTGTCGTTAGGGTAAGAGAAAATATAGACATGCGTCCAGTAACCTTCATATTCCACACGTGTATTCTTCCTGTATCAGGGTCTTTCCATTCACCATCTACTTTCATTGAGCAATTCGGTTTTCCTTATTACCTGCGGCATTGGTAATTTGGATGTTTCTTGGTTTTTCTTCCCAAGCTATCCATTGTAGTGCTTCAATTGATTGCACATCTCTCCATCGATACCCGTTCTTTGGTATGATACCAATTGTGTTTCCTTTAAGAAATTTCTTCGATACATCAAGTTACATGCACTGGCGATTGTAATGTATTTAAGTAAGGGACTTACATTTATTTGAGATTCAAATGTGTTCATAAAGGAAGTACATGGTTGGCGTAAAACTTTAATATCCTGTACACAATACGTGATGAGTTCTTTCATTTTAAAGGTGTCCTTTCGATGTTCATTATACCATTGCAGAAACTTGTGTCTTTCTTCTAATTCATTGTATCTGCTCCATTATACCTAATTTCTGGAAGTATGTCTTCGTCGATTGAAAAAGTGTTGGAAATATCCTTTGCAGGATTGAAGACTAAATACACCACTTAATTTACTTAAGGACATAGGAAGAAAAATTAGTGAATCAATGAAGGTTACATTCCCTGTTTTAAGAGATTCATGATCACATCAGGAATCCAATTCATCTTCTCAACCATGGTCATAATTTGGAATGTGCATTGCTTTTAGAGTTGTGTGCAATATATGTTACTGATTTAATGTTTGGACGTCGTTTTTGTAAATGTTTTAGAAAGTGTTCAATTAATTTTTCTCTATCAGATATATTTTCTCGTTTCCAGAAACGATACAATAATTTTGTATGTTGTTATCTTCATAGCAACGGTAACATGCATGTTGAATAACCAAGACATTATGTATATGTTTGCGTTGTCGTCTTCCATTTTCGCATCTTGTGTACATTGAATATCATAAATTACAATCATACCTTTTTTCTCCATGATAATCTTTTCGTTCGATTTTTTATTTTCTTCTTTCTTTCACTTCCATGTAATATTCGTAATTAGGTGGTACTGCAGTAAAGCAAATAATGCAATACGTTTCTCCACGTATGTGATATCCTTTCTCTCATCACATAAATTTTCAAACACTGGGTACAACATTTCACAATTGAACATAGAGGCTTTCCATTTTGATACGGAGTTGACTTGTGATAATCGTAGCAAGACTGGTCATAAAATTCTCGATTACAATCATTGCATATAATATGAGCTTTTTTAAAATCACATGGTGGCTTCTGATGACATCGGTAACATACAGTTGTACAATGTTTCAAATGTGCATGTTTGTTTTCATATTTCTTATGACAAATTTCGCAATAATAACTACAGCTGAAACATGCTGTCATCTTTCAATGACGTTGTAATGGTTTTCTATGAAGAGTAAGTTTAAAGTTGTTTTTTCAATATCACTTGGTGGTGCTTCAAACATACCATCACGTCCTGAAAATCTCCTATACATTGCAATTTTATAATACTTTAAATATTCTTGAAATTTACGAATTTCAGGAATTCCACCACCACGACTGAGATCTACACAGGCATGTTCAGACAGATCTTCTGCTTCTTCTTCTATTATATAATTAGTTTGTTTATGTACATATCTATCGTATAGGGTTGGATTTCTAAACTTGTATTTTTTTAGTTCTATGGCAACGACGATTGCATGCGCTAAACATCTTGTACTTGTGTTCTTAATTGTGGTAATACCACGTTTTGCCATTACATATTCCTCGGTATTCATAATATGTTGTTTCAAACGACCTTGTACTCTTGGCATACGCACATTATGAAAATTCACTATACAATCTTCATTTATAAGAGAAGAAGCATTAATTTGCAGTACTTTGTAACAACTTATCCATAGAACTGCTGCTGAGAGATTTCTTGCTTCTCTGAAAGACAACCAGAAAATGTTATGTTCTTCTCTCAGATTTGTGATTATTATTCCTACGTAATCATGCTGCTTCACATTACGTAGCAAATCATCTATTGGAGTTCGTAGACTTGATTCAATTGCAGTAAAATGATTTTCAACTGCACGAACGGGTGCTAAACGGATTCTTAGCATTGTATCCTCCATATTTTATCTTCTGTATTGTCTTCTAGGTTCTTCTATTATATGAAATCTATTCTTATCATGATTACGCCTGTTATTTCCAAATCACTTGTACATTTGTGTTTCGTTCTGCTTGAAAACCAGATAGCATTTCATCCATTCTTTTTTCTATTTCGTCTAAGTCAACTTCTTCATGTTCCGTATTAACTTCTGCTAATATTTCCATGGATGATGGACATGTTTCTTGTTCCTCTTCTTTTCCAGGATTGGTAAACAAATCATTAAGCCAATTCTGAAGCTCATTTTCGTAAAACTATTCTTCTTCTTCTGTATTCTTCTTCTCTCTCTAATTTTAAGCCTCTCCTATTATCTGCGAAAACTTAAGATTTAGTGCCTCTTCCTCCTTTGTCCTTTCGTATTCTTCTTCTTCTTCTTCTTCTTCTTCCTCTGCTTTTCAAGGATTGGGAAATAAATCGTTAAGCCAATTTTGTAAGTCATTTTCGCAAAATTCTTCTTCTTCTGTATTCTTCTTTTCCTCATTGTAAGCTTCTCCTACTATCTGCGAAAACGTAAGATTTAACAATTGGTCTTCATTTGTCCAATCTTCGACGTTTTCTTCTGCTTCTTCTTGTAACCATTTCTTAATTTTTTCAATACAGACGGATGCTTCCTTTTCCTCTTCCTGTGTTCTCATTCTATCACAGCCACTTTTTAGTATGCCTAATAGTTCTTTATATTGCTCTTCTTCTTCATCTTCTGCAATTTGAATTTCATTAACTGCATCTCTTTCTTCTTCTTCTTCTTCTTCTTTGGCACTGGTGATCATCTCTTCTTCTTCTCCAGTTCTTTCAATTTCATAACTAAAACTCTTTAGTATTATTATTATTATTATTATTATTCCTTATGAACTCTTTCCTTCCTCTCATGATGATCTTCTTCTTCTATCCCGATTACGCAATCTATTTCCCTTAGCAGAACTTGAGTCTCTATATTTACTACGTCATCTTCTTCCCCTGTTTCTGTCATTAATAAAGGCCGTAATCTCTTTTAATAATTCTTATGTAGTCGTCGTCTTTTCCATTTTATTCACCCTATATGTATATAAGCAAATGAAAAAGGATATTTTCCTATATCTATTTTGATAGGATATATAAGTAATTTGGGTACGGTGACGGTGGCTCAGTAATTTGGGGTCCTCGATTCGATCTTAGCTCGGGGGTCGCGTTTCTGCCCATATTTTGATAACTTTTCATCAGGGAAACCTCGGTGGCTCAGTGGTACAGCGTGCACCTACGGTGTCTGGGGTCCCGGGTTCAGCACCAAAACGCTTCGTCTTAGTCTAAAACCATGATCAAATTTTGATAACTTTTTGGCTCCCTTGTCTGACCCCCCGATCACAGACAGACAGACAGATATACACTTTATTTAAAACTATCCTATGATATTATCAATGGCTAGCACACACATATCTCCGCTTGGTCTTATTCTGAGACAATGGCCAAATTTTGATACCTTTTCGGCAGGGGGCCACGGTGGCTCAGTGGTAGAGCATTCAGCTCTGGGGCTGGAGTCCCAGGTTCAAAATCCTGTTCTCACCAATTGAACTTTGTTGTGGACAAACACCATGTGCGTGGATTTCCTCGGGGCGCTCCCGTTTCCTTCCACTTTCTTCATTCCAACATTTCAATCATTTCTCATCATCCCCGTCTCCATTAGCCTAGCAGGCATAATCGTGGAACATAAAACTCAAAGATTTCATTTCATTGTTCGCGACGTCAATGTTTGCTGGCCCCAAGCTCATACTGCAGACAGATAGACAACAGGTAGACGTGGTATTATGAAAATTAAAACACATAATATATCTCTTCTTTTTATAATATTATTTTAACATTAAACTATAAGTGATACGCCTTTATGTTCACTATCTGCTTTATTCAAGACTCCAGACATTTCTCACATCAGCTTTAACCTAGATGCAAGAATTTTATCTTATCAATTTCTCGGAATTCAATGGAAACGAATTGAAGCATCATTCAATTCAGATTCATTTATATGTATGTGTTTTTAACGGTGGAATTCAAATACGGAAACGCTGAGTAAATACACTGTCTCGAGTGCCTTTATAGTTAAATGAATACATAACACTGATTTTTTTACTTACCTATTTTAATAAAAATGTCCGATGATAACTCTTGACATCCTGCGGGACAAGCAAACATACACAAACACACACGCTATTGCAAGTGTAAGGCGAATGACGATGAAGATTAAACACAGCTCTCTATGTTAACTCTCTTACATATATTCTCTTTCCGTCTTACACAACACACACACACACACACATCTGATTACCTTCGACAAACATGCCATAACACGTTCATACACGTCTTCAATAACCGGGGTCGCATACTAGTCATCGAAAACATATCTCGTTACGGTTTCAATACAGACATAAGGTAACACCTTTCACATGAACACCTCGAAAAGTCATGTTTCATTTGCTTATACGGGTATCTCTATGGGAATGTGTCCCTGTTGAGTATAAGTACACAGGTTGTCATCCTACGTTGTGAAAACATGATCAAATGATATGAGAAGCTTCTGTCATTAGATTATGTTCGATCAATGAAATCCAATACGTTTTAACACAATCATATTAATCTTAGCAACGCAGGGAACGTTTCCAGGGCGAAAAGTTTCCCACATGTGGTCCTAACAATTAGCATCACGATTTTGTATGTGTATGTGTTTCGCTATGAGAATCATATATCGTTTCTCATCCCACGTTTAAAAAAAATAATGAAATACAATATTTACCTTGACAACAAAGACCAATTTCATACAATCTGCTGAGAAGCTTCGATCATTTGAATATCACGCCTTCAGTTCATAACTTACAGGCATTTCTTGGGATTAGGACCAATGGGCTAAATTGCTTATGGTCTTCGGCTTTCTATGAGGAACGGGGACAGGGAAAGTTCAAATAACTAGACAAAACACGACAAGAAGAGGGAAAGGTACGTTCCATCTTGTTTCTATAACTGGTAGGCGTCCAAAACTATGAGCATAGCAACAGCAGTTTCCCACAAACAAAATTTTCCCACCGGGCTCAAACGAGGAGGGATAAAATTTCAACCATAATGCCTCATCTCTACTATACATTATCCTAGTTGCTTAATTTTAATTACTTTTAAACATACTTACCTAGCAATTCGAGTTTTCCAAATATTATATCCCTTTTGAACTCGATGTATGGAAAAGAAACAAAAGCAAGAACAGTACCTACTAAATCTTTCAACCTAAAACGAAATATAAGAATGAAACATATTACAAATTTGACAACAAAGATGCATCATATAAGGTACTAAACTTAACGAGGCATTCTTTCTAATAATTAATCTTCAACTGCGTAATATATTAACAAGAACTGTGCTAGACGTAACCAGTAAAACATCTATTTAGTGGACGACCATTGTGTTTCAACCTAGTTCATTGCGCGTCTAAGTTTTACCCAGCCTATTTGAAATGGGCGCTTGGAGTAATTTGCGGAAATATAAAGGCCAAAATGTAGTGCTGTAATCACTTCTAGGTTTCAAAGTCAAGAACAGGCGGAGCGCATATCTCCACACACGCAGTTTGGTTCTTCATAATTTCTCTCAAAACGGGCATAATCTACACTTATAGGCATATTGATTTTATCATATTAACATATTATTAATCATGAGAAGACACATTCCTATTTTAAAGTAATGAACTATGTGATTATAGTTTTGTTTGCAGGTAAAAATGACTTTAGAATTTATAATATGTTAGAAGCACGATAATGAATATTTTGTAACTTTATGGTGCACAAATCTTGTTCACTTTTAATTATATATATATATATATATATATATATATATATATATATATATATATATATATATATATATCCATAGGTGACCATAATTGTTTTTTGGTTCAAGATGAAATTACAGTAAAGTGGAAAGAAAAGCTCGTGCCAAAGAAAGTTGTTAGTATGTAGGAGGAAAAATTCTGTTCTACGTAGTTTGCTTTCCAATGTGACATATTTGGTATGGACTATATTAAATTACCGAACGCCTAATTTTAGTGGTTAATACAATAGGTTGTTTTCTGATACACAACAAATAAAATATACGGATCACCGTACTAAATTTCTTCTCACCTGTGTCTTAAAAACACTTGTATTATGGAAACCTTAATTTGTGAAATAAAAAGATGTTCTTGGGACACTTCGTCCGAAGAAAACTACTAAAAATAGAAATTACCTCTGAAGACATTTTTACAGAAAGTGTTTTAAGCAATGTTATAGTTTATTACTGTCATATTTAATTGAGGAGTATTAACAACATCGTTTAAAACATGACTCTGAAATTTTCTTACAGCATCAATACTAGTAAATTGAATGTTGTGGATTATCTGAAAATAAATTAATTACTTATATTGTAATAATAATATGTATGTAATAAAGAAATGTGCGTAAATCTTATTTGATATTAAACTCATCTTATTTTAATGTTGTCTGACGTAAAGGTAGTTGAGTCAAGTATTCTAAAAGTGAGCTACAAATCAATCCTCTTTGCCATTTGCGATGACTCAGTGGTAGAGTGTTCATCTCTGGTGCGTTTAGTTTCTGGTTCGATCCCCGTTCGCCACAAGTGGACTTCGTAGTGCATACTCACCGTCCATGTAATATTTCCCATTTCCTCCCAATCTCTTCATTCCAACATTTCGTTAACTTTTCATCGTCACCGTCTCCTGAGGCCAGACGGCATAAATGTGGGATATACAACTCAAGAATTTTATTTAATTTTCCTATCCATAATTGGTAGGAAAAATGGTTAAACTTAATATAAAAGGTATCTTCATGTACATCGCTCAAGATGAGACTGTATAGATTAAACATACCTGGTATTGTTATCACAAATGACCTCAAGAATTGGGTCTCAGGACTGATCTCTAGATTAGAATTACTAAAACTCCAGCAAAAATGTTTAATTTATCGTGCAGAAACTTAGAATGCTTTACAAAATTGAGGCTTGGTCTTTTGAGAGTTCCACAAGAAATATTATCAATGTAATCACATTAAAGACAATCGCTGAAGAGGACGTCTCAGTTCTCCTCTCCATAAGGCAAATGTTAATTTCCTTCAGAAACAACCTGATATAGCGGCTTGTACTCTCTGCGAATACCGAAGTACATTTAACGACACTCATGACCCTACAAGTCAGATCATACATTCCCTTTGCCATAAGGGGTTTATTTTCCTGCTGCACAACTCACCTCTTGGTCCAAATTAATACAATCGACGAAGTCCAAGAAGTAGTAAAATCTTTTAGTACTTTAATAGTTCAGTGTTTGATGCCATGCCTTACACGTGATATCTATAGCATTGGTATATCATTGATTCGGGCATTCTTAAAGTCACAAATGTATTAGAGGGATGGATAAGGTTTTTATCACTTTGCTACAAAGATCATTGTTTTAATCCCTAAAAAGGATAACCAATGATTTTGAGTTGATACCATCTTATTATTATTATTATTATTATTATTATTATTATTATTATTATTATTATTATTATTATTATTATTTTCATTAAGTATTCTTCCTTTCGTCAGGTCCTGGCACGAAAAAGTTGTTTTTTTTTTAATTTTTAATTTAGGCTTAGAAATGTTTCCTCCACTTCTTTCGACCCTCATCTTCCTCTTTCAACTCCCAGTATTTTGTTCTGTTTCTCAAGTCATCGATCAGTTGTGTCTTCTTCTTATTATTCCTGGCTTTCCTTCCATCTTTCCATCTATGGCGGTATGAAGGAGCCAATTTCTTCGCAATATGTGTCCAATTCAATTAGCTTTCATACAAAGGATGCTCGCAAGAAATGCCCTCTTCTCTCCTACCCGTTTTCAAACATCCTCGTTTGTTGCTATCTCTCACTCTCTCTCTCTCTCTCTCTCTCTCTCTCTCTCTCTCTCTCTGCCCATTTTATCTTCTACATTTGCTTCTAACCATATTTGGAAGTTATTTAACTATTTCATCTCTAACTTACGTAATTTCCAGTCCCCAGAACCATACAGTCCAATGCTCCACTTGACCAACTTCTTCCTACGTCCAATATTGGGCTTGCACGATAAGACTGATATTTTCTAGGTTGAATGCTTCATTCGTTATGGAATTCTTGACCTGATTTCTTTTGGTGCAGTAGCTGTCTGTTGTCAAAATACTTCGCAAATACTTGAAATTCTCGACCTCTTCAAGTTCTCTTTCTTCTATCCTGACCCGTAAGGGCGCTTTTTCTCGGGATATTCTCATGATTTTCCACTTCTCGAGTTGAATTCCATTCCATACATTTTTCCAGTGTCAATTATTTTGTCAGTTCTGAAGAAGGACTACAGTAGATGATTGACCACCTTTTTACGGTACTTAATCCGTTTTGGCCAGAATATTTTTACTTTCTAATTTTTTTTGAAAATTTGTGTTTTTCTGAATGAGTAGATTCTATTTCTTCGATTAATATTACATTCTGCAACTTTTCGTAATTAATTCGCCTGTATGTCCATGTTCCAATATTGGAACACCAGGAACAAACGGTACCAGTAAGATTTTTTCTTAAACTCTGATATTACGAATGAACATTACAGAAATGTTTGATTTATATGTTACTTATTCTACAAATAGAACAATCCTCTATACCTCTACAATAGCTAGAAAAATACCGTTATAAAACAACAGGTAATTTTCATATTTTTATTTTGCAAATATATTTCTTACAAATATTATAGTATGAAATATAGTACGAACAATATAAAATGTAAGTGTTTACTACAGTATATGAATAATGATTCAAAACTTTGTATCCTATAATTCTTATACAGACGTAAAGAAGTAAAATTTTAACATATTAAATTTTTAGATATGTAAAACCAATACCGATTGACATTTAGGAAACACTTTAGATTTTCTTCCCGACAGATCTTACTAATTCAAGAACAAACATTATATTTGAGTTTGAAGCACAATTCAAGTTTGAAGCACATATCAAGTAAGTTCAATTTACACTTTCCACAACATTTCGTGGTGTTCTTCTTGCAAACTGCGCATCTTCCTTACTTATTAGCAAGAGCTATACAGTGACCAGAATTATTATATCTTATACTTCTAGGGATGCATGACAGAAGTTCGTTGCTTATTTTCGCATTTTCCGCTTGAACATGGTGGAGAACTATATCTCTGCAAATATGTTTGGACAATTCTTCTTGTAAAGCCGAGATAATCTAATGACGGGTTTGTTTCTTTCTTCCTATAGAATTGCCAAGCATTGTTGAATGAGGTATCAATAAACAACGTTAAAACTGGCCACTACCATTTTTTTTGGATCTGATTGAAATTCTGTAACTTTCAATGTTTTCATCCATTCTATTCACTCCTCCCATGAACTTGTTATACTTTGCAACAGTATTAGGTTGTGAAACTGGTAATTCCATCTTCTCTCTAGCAATCCATCTGTTTGCAGACCCAACAGGCTCCACAGCATCGCATGTAGTTACCAAATGAACTATGCGATTGTCATCCCATACCACCACCATGCATTTGCTAGTTGCGTCAGTTTTGAAATCAAATGCCCCTCTACCTTCTTTCTTTAGTTTCTCTGGATTTTTTAGTGGACAATGCTCTATTCGGTTCTTCATAATGGTCCCAGTGAAACCAATACCCAATTCTGCTAACTCACTTGCTAGTGAAAGTGATGAAAATAGTCTATCCGCGTATATCTTGAAATTCATATATTTTGGAAGGTAAATAGTCAACTGCATTACGACATATTCTCCCATGCCAGTGTCTGTAAGTGGAAACAGCTTGGAGGGCCCAAATTCGATCACTATACATACCAAGTGTTATATACTGTATTTCAGGAAATGTTATAGTAAACTTTATCAAGAATATTTTCCTTTGAACCAAAGAGTGGTCTTAATCTGGTATCAAAGTGTCAGGATACTTTCTCTGTTAAAGATAATTAAATTACCCCGATCAATCTATTGTTTACAACTAAATTGACACTTTCTTCTTGAGAGCTTGCTAAAAATTTATATATCATGCAGCTAGTATCTGAGGATCTCACAGTTTCCTGCGTAGAGAGATAGAGTCCCAAAGATGGACGGAGCTCTAGCATATCACTATATATATGCACTGGGTGGTACAAAGTAATTCATGATGTTCTTGTCACATCTGCTCAGTTAATACGAATTTGGTTATTGTCACAGAGCTTATGTACCTCTTATGTACACGAACAAGCTTGACAATATCACCTTAAGTCATAATATTTTTTGCAATGTGGTACTCATTACCATGTTAGAGTATGTATATCACTTTGAGATTCAAAGCTTTCCCAATAATGTATAACGGCTACCTAATCTTATATACATGATGAGAATTAAACATAATTCTAAGATTTGGAAGTGTGCTAATTAGAAAAACTATGTTGTTACGCATGTTGAACAATCAGATTGTATATACACATTGTTTGTTTACGGTGAGTATCACAAATGTCAAAACATTCATTTTCAATATTTTTATTTTGATAATTATTGTAGTTTTTGTTCCTTTATATTTTGGGTAGTTTTTGGAACAAAAAGGAGGTTGTCCTTTTAATAAATAAATAGAATGAAATATGGCTAACTCTTGTTTCTTAGTTTGTACGTGTCCCCGAGTAGGATTCCCAGTGATAGAACAAAAATATATTAACATTTTAAGAATTTTCCAATCTCATTAATATTGAATAACTTCAATAACTTACTTTTTGGGGTTGACTTATACAAAATTTATTACATATTAACTCCAATAACTGATTTTCATCACTATATAATTTTCAAAACTTTGGAGTCTAGTTTTCCACTTTTGAGACATAACACTGACACATTATTCTATTCAATATTTCCTTAATAGCAGTTGTTCGATTGACTTGAAAAACAACGTAAATGCCTATAGCTCAACAGTATCAAATGTACAGTCTTTTCTAACAAATCTGTCCTCACCTTCCTCAATTTCTTCCTCTCTTTAAAATACCCCCTGATATGGAGCATTACAAAAACAATACTGAACATAAGAGTGAAATGTTTAATTACAGATAAGACACAAAGTACTCTAATAAATAAATTACATGTACTTGATAGCCCTGTTGTTTATAATTTAGTTTCAAGATCGTTCCCTGGTCGTGATATCAAGTAAAGGATAACGGTTTCAATTTTCTATTAGTTGAATATATCCATTCATCGCATCGGAGCTGTATTTGGCAGTCAACGCCTGTCGGAGTATCACCATTCATTTCAGAGACCGCGAAAACTATAGATTTGACACAAATATCGGTCAATGTGGGCTATTTTTACATGTTCCGGTATTCCTCCCGTTGATCACCAGCCCGCATACAATGGTAGCTGAATTTTTTCGAGTGTCACCATCGCTAAGAAAAGTGTCACCACCAATATTACCAACCGCAAAAACTATGAGTTTGATACTAATATCAGTCATTTTCTAGTACTTTTACATGTCCCGCTAAACCACCCCTGAGACCCCCCTGGTTCGAATTTTGAAGAAAACTCTTAAGCTTGGTCTGAGACCTAAACCACAGTATTCGTGACCAAAGTTTGGTAACTCTCCTTGTCGGTAAAGTTGTGTGGTCCCCAGGTTGGTCCTGGTAAACACCCCCTGAATCACCTAGGTTCGAAGTTTAAAAAAGAATGCTTCTTCTTGATCTGAGGCCTGGAACAAGATACCTGTGACCAAAATTTGGCAATTCTCAGTCCATCCGTCTGGTTCCCAGACCGCACATAGACAAACAGACTAACACATAAACAAACTCTTTATTTTATTTATATTAGACAACTTTTATCGAAAATTTGTTTTGGGAGAGAATAAATAATCTTCCAAAATTTGTATTAGCCCATGTGTTGTCGTCCGTTTTGTTGTCGTATTTAATTCATTTGTCTATAGTTATCCCACATGTTTCTTTTATTCAGGAAATTAAATAATGAGGTTTCGCTACATAATATTCCCTTTCCCTCATACTATCGATATACAGTTTTATCATTTATATTGATCCCGAGTCAATATGAAACTGTACCGTAAATTTGCAACCCATCGCCGTGAAATTTTGATGACAAGCAATAGGATCTCGTTAGTAATCTAGTATATACGTATGGCCGAGAACTGAACAGATTCTGGGAGGGTCCGTTGTGGTCCTTTCGACGCCAAGTCGTAGAAATATTTATAGTGCGTAATTTCAAGTAACTCGTGAAATGGTAAATATTACTATAGATAAGATTGCGACACAGCATCCTGAGCTCACTACATCAACGCGAGTTGCTAGAACTGTTAAACAGAAGAGTTCGTGATTGTGGTCGATTTAAGTTACAGGGCAAACTGAGCCTCCAAAATTTAAAACGGAACGTGAAAATCAATAGTGCGTAATACCAGACCCTTTTCCTCTCTGAAATGCACCTGCATGAAATCCTATCAATGTACGTCAAGATGAGAAATATGTAGAACAGATCCAAGATAAAGCATCCATCCACATGGAGAAACATAGCTGGAATTCTATCCCCGTATGACAGAGGAAACTGGAATGTGGCAATTCTGTTCCCTCATATCCCTGTGAAGAGTTCAGATGTGATCTGTATGAACTACTGTGTTTTCGGACTCCCCATGCGACGCCTGTCCCATCGTCGGATTCGCACACTCCCCGACCTGTGAAAAGCCTGAAAAAGGAGTGGGTAACAATGGCTATGATCCACCTGCAACGGGAACTTTGGTGTCTGGTAATAGCCAGTAGAAGTGGTCTGTAGAAGGAGACCTAAAAGGGAACAGCATTTTCTAGGTAAGTTACACATTCTATTTTTTTCTCGCGAAACAATTTTTATATTTAATTGTTCTTCATTGAATACACTACAAATAATGATTTATACCGCATTTTGGTATTATGTCAGTTTAATTTTAATAGTTATGCCAGTTTAATAAGAAAAGAAAGTGTTCTTGAATATGTCCCTTATTGCCAACTTGTCAAAAAAACATTTATTTGCTACTAAAATTATTCCACAGTACAAGCCATCGTATCAGATAGTTGTTTTTAAATATTTACTCCAAAATCCCATTCAGTTGAAACTGGAAATGTGCCACAATTTAATATGCCTAAAGTTACATACAAACATTGTGTTGCATTAACGCAATCATTCTTACTGTGCACACTGAAACTAGATATTATGATATACATGCTACATACTTTTTATTTGATGAGGATATCACATTGCCCGAATTCTCTTTAAAGTATCTCTGGAAGTCTGGTGCGACACAGAATTGCTATAGGAAAACGTTTCTTCTTGTTTCACACAATGGGTAATATCAGCGGTGGACTGTTCAGAAAATGACCCAATATAATCGATTGAAATGACGACTCACTGTATCTATGAGTTCAAAATGCTTTTGTTGATGTTGATATGCTTTCACAAATATATAATATTATCTTCTAACACAATTGCTTAGAACCAGTGTGTTACAGAAACTCATAAGTTTGTCGCGAAATTTGGGATTTTAAATTTATCAAACACTTAGTAATTAGTTAACATCAACTTTGAAACAGATTCTACCAGATAAGGCCTCCAACGTCAGCAAAAGTAATCAGCACTACAAACAATAGTTACTTAACAGAAACTAATGCGCTTACAATATTATCATTTATACTGTTGATATTAACTAAAATTAATGAAAATATGTCTTAGCTTAAGGGCTGTTTACTAAAGTGTCGAGAGACAAAGTAAACGGATACGAACAAACTTGCTAAACTAGAAATAGCACAGCATATATTAATATAAGGCAAAATGCTAATAATAAGTTTCAAAAAATAATAAGAATATACAAGGGCGCTATTGTGAAGGACATATTTTGATACGGTTAAAACGTGAGAAAGAAAATGTTCTATTAGGAAAATTTATTTTTTATTTTTATTTATTTATTTATTACAGATATAAATCGATGCGATTAAAGTTAGCTAAAATATCTTTCATACGGCTATGCTCTCAGATGTTTAATTCTAACCGTCTCCATTTCCTGGATAACAAAATGCATCAGTCTACCTCTGAATACGGTTGTAATTGAAGCACTTTGAGGATAAAGGTGTTATATAACAAATTGTACATTTCGGTAAAATTAACAGTCACAACTATGTCTGTTAACATACAGTTCTAATCGTTTTCAAATCTCTTCAGTGAGATGTGGACGCACTAAATGGTGTGTTACGTAGCATGAGAAACGTATAAAATGTGCATGACACTCCAGAATTCAACCTTTCGAAAAGTATAGCATAACACCTTTATCCTCTAAGCTCTTCAATTATCTCAAATTAAAGTCTAGTTTAATTTTGTTATTAGAATTCCTTTAGCTTTTAAATCCTAAAACATTATATGCTATTCAATTAAACGTAGTATTCAGAGCAGAACGGACTGAAGTCTAATTAACAAGGTTGTACTGAAACAATACACGTTTCTTACCCTCCCTTTATAAACATCGTAAACTTAAGACTTTTTTCTGTATTACAGAAAATATTTACAATATTGAGACATGAATATTTTAATCATTTAACGAAGCTCCAAGTACAGGTCTTAAATATGCAACATATTAATAATGACCAAAAAATTGGACTTTAATATATTGAATGCTGAATATTTCAAATGTCACTCTCTAAAGAATTTTATTTAGATTTGAACACGTTTTTAGTAAATTTTGTGTAATATTATTATTTAATGCAGTTTCACCTTTCATTATAATTTTCTCATAGCTTGCATAGTGCAATAACACTGCTTGTGAAATTATATTACCTAAAATCTAAGGATTGGTATTTTCCAAATCATAGCTTTAAACCATAGACATTGGCTGCATCATTGTAGATAGGTTAACTAACTTGTTATTTGTTCTTTTAAACCATAGACGTTGGCTGCATCATTCTACATAAGTTAATATTTTTTTATTTGTTCTTTTGTTGTTCGAAAATTATAATTATACAAACAGTTACTTTAATACTTCTGCAATCGCATTTCTCCTGAAGTTACAAACTGATAAACATTTTCCCTTATTATGAAAACTAAATTTAATTTCCGGAATAATAGTAAATTGATAATTCAAACCGCGTCGCAAGTTGCCATAGAAATAATGTTAATTATATACTTCTGTTATTGTAAAATTTGTATTCTTTTCACTTACGTTGTTGGTCCCATGTAAGAAAGGATATAATTTTCTCCATCACATGTTGGATAGCACTTACACTTATGTTGAGGTATTTCATCTGAAATTAAATACAGAGAATTCTTAATCATGTAGCCCTAAGAATTTATTATTATAGTTATACAACAAATCAGTTTCAGTTAATATGTCTCTAATTGGGAAATCGGGAAAATGAAATCTTTGCTCGAGTTCTCTGTCAAAACCTAAACAATTTAAAAAAGAAGAAAGGATTTTGTTTTTTACTATGTGTATTCTCATAGTTCCGAGAATTTGCTGGGTAAACTTTACTATTTCACAATCATGAAACTACCTAAATGAGAACGTGATTCAGATTTATTAGTGTGAGAACTTGTTGAACTTTCATTATTTAAGATACAAATTAGTTACGAATATTTTTGCTACTTAGTATTACGTGATACTTAGAATATTACAAGAGATAAAATCCGGACAACTAATGAGAATATTGTTTTTCTATATTAACAAATCTCTCGAGGTTACTGCATAAAAGGTGTACTTGGTAAAATAGTATTAAATTCAGGTATACCAAGTCTTATGTACCTCTACAATTTGAAAAATAAGAATTGGAAGGATTCGCAATTACACAGGGCTAATTTTTTCAGGTGAGAAAAAAATAATATCAAATGCTTTGTTTGGAAGTGTTTTTTTAACTTTTATTTTGTAATTATTATTCTTGTCTTCTTAGAGTTGCAATTGCGTGAAATAAATATTTAAATGTGAATATATATATATATATATATATATATATATATATATATATATGAATATATAAATTATACATGAACTAGAAAGTTTTACAATATATATAATCAATTTGAAATAGATTGGATTTGGTTTAGGAACCAGGAGATATTCAAAGTGCTATTAATCTGTTACATTTTAATATACTGACAAAAACGTCATACACTATTTACTGATGAGAGTATTATCTATCTCCCCCGTAAACAAACTTGAAATAACGGGACTGCTATGTGTTATAATTTTGTAGAACTATTGTAATTTACATACTGTTCTCATTGACATATTATTCTTATTTTTATGTTTTAAATTTTATTAATGTTAATAATGTAAATAATGTTATTAATGTAAATAATGTTATTAAATGTCTTATATGTGAATAATTTTGATCTCTTGTTGTTTGCAACTAAGGTCAAATAAATTATTAAGGTCGGATAATACTGCTCTCTGGTATTAAAGTTTTCCATTGCAGCCATGTGATTACCGTGAATCTAAAGACGCCCTAAGCTCTCAATTAAATCGAATATTATCGCAAGTCTAAGGATTGTATTCAGCTAATGTTATTTAGTATATAAAGAGGATTTTTATTTCGGCTTCGGTTGCGTTACAACGTGTCCCACTTAAAACGCAATTTGGAGTCAGGTATAGACTAACGTTTGAATAATATGAGGTACATTAATAAACGATACAGCATTTTTTTAGCTTCATCCATGTCGATATTTTTAAACATAAAAGCAGCTAATGAAGTCCACGCGTGTATATGCAGTGTTTCCAAATGTAATGAAAGTGTAAAAAAAAATACAAAACTTCGTAAATTATATCTTACACATAGAGTATCAACATTCAGCACACAAATTTCAGCGCGGATTTTTGGTTTGGATCGATAGCTATCGTAGCCAAAGAAGAACAGTTCATTTACACCTTCAGCTTGTCCAGAATTCTGCCATTAATAACGTACCCGTGAAAACGCGATTTTTGAAGTTTTGCGCTACGCACTGGCAACACTACTTTAAGTGCAACAACATGTGTGTTAATGTACTGTTTATCATATGGAATCACTGAAAACACTAAATAAAAACATTGAAAACAATAAGAAATATACTGTAACTTACATGCACCTTGGAACCCTGTGTGGAAGGAAGGAAAACCTAGCCTCACAATAGGTGTTCAAAATGCCCGCCATTCTCTTTGAAAGATTCACACGTCTTAGCAACTTCATGGAGAGATGACAGGAAAAAATGAAATGAAATCTTTGAATTTTACGTCCCACAGTTATGCCGGTTAGGCTAAATGAGACGGTGATGATGAGTAATGAATGAAATGGTGGAATGAAGAAAGTGGGAGGAAACGGGAGAACCCTGAGAAAACCCACGTACACGGTGTTTGTCCACTACAAAGTTCACTTGGTGGGGGCTGGGATCGAACCCGGGACCCCAAGCACCAGAGGTGAACGCTCTACCACTGAGCCACCGCGGCCCCGATGATGACAGGATCATTTCCACAATGACTCTCAGGATTTTCTTTCAGGTCTCGTACAGTTGAGTTGATTTTAATTTAGCGTCCCGTTCAGCAGCGAGGCTATATGCTGTGGAATCCGAACCACATGAGCTCCCGCCGGAAATCGAACCCGGGTCTCCCACAGCACAGGTCGAGTGCAGTCCTTGTGTTATTTGTAACGCACGATTTGCTTTGAATATCCCCATAAGTAAAACTCTGAAGATGCTAAGTCTGTGGAGCAACTTTGTCACAAATTTTACTTATTACTCTGTCACCGAAAATCTTAGTCAACATATTCATAGTTTCATTTGGCATGTGACATGGAGCCCCATATTTTTGCAGCCAACAATCACGTTAATCTGATTGACGCATAGAAATAAATTGGGTGATAATATTACGATACAGGGTACCATCAACTGTTGTGTTGGAAAAATAGGCCCAATAATTTGACGTCGTCAAATTGAACACCACACACCTATCTTCTCCGGATAAAGTGGGGACTATCACTTGACCAATATCGTGAATTTTGCCTATTCGCATACCCGGTTAACCCTAAACTGCGCTTGGTGTGCCTGGGATGGTAAATGGCGTATATTTTCAAGCCATTACACACTGACAATATTTATGTCAAGGGAAATCAGACTTCGTGTATTCCTCGAGACACTGCTTTTACACATCATATAAGCCTTTCACGTTTGTCGCATAGATTACGAGACCTAAAATTTCAATAGAATATTTAGGTCCTCAATTATGCTAGGTGAGCCTCAGAGGAAGAAGAATGATTCTATTATTATGTGTTAATTCATTCGGTTATGGAGTACATTTCGAATGTGCAGTTTATATTTTGAAGATGAAATAAGTCTTGAGGTTGTACTACATACATTAACTAACCATATTGTAAACGGACGTCACATGTATCCAGTGTGTACGAAGCTTGTTTATAGAAGTTTTATTTTGTATATTATTTTTTTACTATTGATTTTGTTGTATGTAGGCTGTATCGATTTTACTATTCGTATATAGTTGTTATTAGTTGTACAGGATTTGCTTGTTGTTCCCCTAGTAATAACTTATTGCCGCAAATGACTTGATCTAGTTGACTGATATACAGTGGATAGGGAACATACTGATATACTGACGTCAAGTTTGCTTAACTATTCTGTGCATAAATCTCTGTCGTGTATTGTAGTGACGTAGTATTAGTGTGTAAGATGGGTCGACATAAACTGTCTGATGAAAATATATGTTCTACTTTGCTATAACATGTTAATTCTGAGGTGACAGTGACTCCACTGAAACAGGTAAAAAAAGTGGATTATGGTAGTGTATGAAGTGAAGAGCCCGACGAAATAGGCCTCGACATTGACGAAAGTGACAATGACGACAAGAGTCCTGAACCATCTAAGGTGGCTAACGCTTTCTTTGGAAAAGACGGTAGTGTATGGAGTAAAGAACCTCCATTTCAAGGAAAAGTCCGTAAATCTAATATTATAAAATCAGAAACGAAACATTGTGCTTCATAAAGTCTTCCAGTTCTTTGGAAGACATGCTACTGTTCAGAAAAAAGCTCTCGTTTTGCTGGTTATCGGAGTTGCACATGAAAAAAATGATCACTCAAGAACAAAGATAGTATGGAGTCGCTTATATAGACCACCTATCTCTCGAGGAATATCTCTTCAATCTTTGGTCTCAATAGACAATTCATGTTTGTTTCCTACGTGCTGCAAAAGAAAATGTGCTTAGTGTTACTTTCAAGTGTACATTATTCTAAATTTGTAATGTGTATCCTTGATACAATGATCCAAACTAACACTACTCTAGCATTTTATCATATATGTAAAGATTTTTCAAAAAGAGTAATTCATTAAAAGGTGTATTGTAATGTATAGAGTGAAAATATATTTATAAGATGTAATGAAATGAATGAAAATAAATATTTATACAAGGATTACGAAGAAAACATAACGTTATTCTTTGAAAAACGAAAACATATACTGAAATAATTATACAAACTACCATGAGCCTCAGAGGCTCACCTTGCGTACATTAAGGGGGAAAATACCTTGCGTAGTCTAGAGTTAAACGGAACCATACTTCATTGCTAAGGAGAATTTTGTGCAAAACATCTATTTCTTGCTGTCTGGTGAATGACTTAAACTAATGACAGTATCTGATACGTGCGACCTTGTCTATCTGTTTACTTCTTCCACATCCTATATCGTAAATGCGTGTAGGTGAAGACTATGTATGTCTCTGTGTGTGGTCAACTTGCTACTGCAGCAAATTTACGAACTAACTTTTAAGGTGACTGTGAAATGTGATGCCCAGCGTTCTGAATCACCTCTTCTGTAAGAATATACGTTTGTCTATTGCGTGGTATATCACGTAAAATCCCATTTCGCGTAATGTTGTTACTAGTCGTGGAATTGTTCATATTTCCGGCACACCGCTATTTGGTAATCATTCTGTCTGAAGTACTATCACTGTCCATATGATATATCCAGAGTGTCCCACCTAAATCTGCGACTGAAATAGTTTCAAAGCGAAAAATAAATGTGTCACATCCAGTTGTGCAGGAATGTACCCATGTCAGAGGGCGACAAACTTCTGTAAGATGCAAGTGCCCATCATTGTGTCCCAGGAGCCAACTTCAAAATTTCATCATCGGTCGAGTTATATTTCTTTCGATAAATCTTGCAAAATGCCTCAACGCATATCAGAAATATTTAATATATGGGATTTCGAAATGGCCCCCAAAAATATCTGCTCGGCGACAAGAACAACATTTTAGCATTTTTGGCGGCCATTTGAAACCCGTGCTTCATATAGCAAATATTTCTTATAGGTTGTGTTGCATCTATCCAAACAAATATCATCCGCCCCTGTTCCCATTCGAAATGTTACGGTTGACCCTTCGAGCCTTGTGATGAGGATCCTGGAGGCACTTGCTTCTCACAGACTTTTATCTCCCCCTGGCATTGGTACATTCTTGCACAACTGGATCCGTCACATTTCCGTTCGTTTCGCAAATCTTTCAGATTACAAAGTTTGGTGGGACACCCTGTATATTCTCACATACGCCTCAACCAAGACATAATGTTCACTACTTCTATTGTCGGTTGTTGGCTCAACCCAACCATTTCATTTCCCCGACTTGACATTTCTTCAATCACTCCAGCATTGATGCATTCTGAGTGATGCCTGTTGTCGGAATTTTGTTTTTGTGAAGCGAGTCGCCTGACTATATTAGAATTATCTGGATTTTCATGGCCAGTGTTGCCACCTTTGGAACTCGTTTTTATTTTCGACTCCAAGTACGTCGGATCCCTGCATAGTTTGTGCTTTCTTGTTTTGTTCATTCTAATATGCACAGCTTGTGTTCAAATGTGGCGCATTATGGCCAACTCCGTCTTTTCCCTATTTTTGTACTTCTCTTTTTTTTCTACATTTTCTTTTGTTAGATTTTACCACTGATTATACACGTCATATCTTATGTTCTACATGACAGGCTGACACTGAATATTGCACTCACTTCATACAGTGCTCTTTGCAAAACATGTACTATAAATTGCAGCTGGCTTTATTTGTTCCCTGTTGTGACAAGTCTTTTTCTATTCATCAATTGTCAGCATTGTATTTTGCCGTGCCCCCCCCCCTTTTGCGGAATTTGCACTTTTCCCCCTTGTCCAACCATACTGTTTCCCGAACTTCTACCCCTTATATTTCTTGAACCTATTGCTATGGTCAGCTAAGTTTTTGGGAATGCTCATCTCTGGTACAGCTCTTTCAATTGGCATAGATCACATCTTTCACTGCAACTATCATTTTCGGAAGGTTCCCTTGTCATATTACTTCGGTTTAAAAAA
Source organism: Thermobia domestica (assembly GCF_964235325.1). Taxonomy (NCBI): domain Eukaryota; kingdom Metazoa; phylum Arthropoda; class Insecta; order Zygentoma; family Lepismatidae; genus Thermobia; species Thermobia domestica. Next base: position 32,486 of record NW_027656810.1, read on the forward strand.
ACGGAGGGGCAGGAGAGGTTCATTTTACTATTTCATTTTACAATTTTGATCAAAATGATAAAAAGTAGTCAGGAAAAATCTTTTGTTGTTTATTTAACGAATATGAACCACAAACATCATTAAATTGTTGCACTTTAGTTTTTCCAGTTTTGCCAACTGCGACATCATAGTTAACGGAACTTCGCTAACTTCAAAAAGCTGAAGTTAATTCATGAAGAATTGGTCGATAATGGTATTTGGTGTGTTTATTATTATTGTAAAGTTCAACCATCTGTTGAAGTTTGAGAATTTTAAAATATGGTGTTTTAGAGAAAATGGCATGCAAAATGGCGATCTTTTGAAATTTTTATTATTTCTACAATTTTTGCGGCGAAACGGTTGCATACAGAAGCGATACAAAATTATTTGGGAAAGCGAGTAGCTAGGTCTTATCAAGCGCGAAAACAGAATTTTAAACTTCCAACCGGAAGTGCTCAAAAAAATTCGCAAACTTCGATTTTTCTCATAAACTGACGTTCATTTCTTAATTTATATACAAAAAGATGCGTATGCGAAAACCAAACTATAATAAAATATAGTTTATTTCTATCCCTATGTACATACCACAACAGGAATTATAACTGTACCTGTCTCCATAGCTGAATGGTGGGGCTCTGAAGTTGATCATTTTCCATGTTTTCTACTTGGCGGGAAAATTCTTTTAGCGAAAAGAAAAAAAATGGGTCTCTTAAAAACACGTCTAGTTGCTATATATAAAAAAAAAGTTTCAACAATGTTTAAGATGGTGATGGTGCATGCTCTCCTGAATTGAAATGGAAGAATTTGTAAAATGTTGACAGTAGTATACGGCAGAATGAACGCAGACATCGCACTGTATAATTAGAACATTGGAAGACCTATTAACTAATTATACGCACAGGGTCAGCGGACCCAGGACTTTACTAAATGGGGCTAACCGCTTACCAGTTCTTGAGCGGTCACCAGACGTACACCACTTTACTTAATTCTATGGCGAATACAACGAAGATGTTGACAATCTTCGTCGGCTACGATCCCTTAGCGCCTTGCGATTTGCCTCTGGTAACACATTATTTAGCGTACAGGGGATAGTTGACCTTTCTGCCCTTGTGTCGCCACTAACGTGAACTAAACAGAACAGGATATTTTTTACATAAGTCTGAGTGGATTTTGACTATTGTTGTGGGGTCAGGATTGCCAAATAAAGATAGTCAAAATAAGGGACGGGTTGACGAGTTTCAATGAGTATTAACGGGAAGGTTTTTCATAAAGTGGTAAAAATGAGCCAGGCATATAATAAAAAAGTAATCATTTTAACACTAAAAGAAATAAAAAAGTATGAACTAATAAAAAGATTTATTATTTATATAAGAAAAAACAAATTGACCTTATCTTTAAAATATAGGATTTACGTAATCTAAACTTTTTTTAAGAAAAATAGTACTTTACGCTTGACGCAGCTGTACTTATAATATTTTTGAAGTTTGGATTTTTCTTTAGGCTGTCGAAACACTCAGCTTTCATCAACTGAAAACAACATATATTTCATGTGTCAGTCCATTTCAAATGCATATGTGAGAAAACTCTTTCCACAAATGAATTTGACGGTGCGATGCTTAGGAAAAAGAAAACGACTTTAAATAAATTTGGCAACTCGGAGCTTTCCTGAAATAGCATTTACAATTTACTGCCCACACTCATGACGACTTATTAAAAATTATGGGCTTTAAAGTTGATGTCCAAGGTAGATTTGTCATTTGGGCAAAATAAGGGGCTTTTGCTGTCCCGTATAGAAGCTCCCCGAGACGTGGAACAAATCGTAAAAAAGGGACTGTCTCTTAAAATTCGGGACATTTGGGAATCCTGAGTATGGCGTTTCAATGTTTTGTTCTTCGTGCTAAAAAAAGAAAAAGAAGTCACGTGGCGTATGTAGGTACTATAGTTACATAATACTCGCAGCATCATTATGTAGTAAAACTAACAGCACAAAAGTATTCTTTTATTGTTTTAACTATGGTATGTTGTGTACCATTTTGTCTGGTAGCAATGGTCTGTCGGTTAGCAGAGCTATTGTACCTGGTACGTACAATAAATCGAATTTTAAAAACTGGATTACTATCTCTGCCTTCCACAGCAAATTCTACTATTATTTCAAAGGAAAATATTCCAAATCACTTTCCTGATTCTGAAGTATATACCCCCATAGCAGATACAGTTACAGAACTGTTGACTGGTCTTCATACTGATCCTAGTATGTTTTTTCTTGTCATTAATTTGATTTATTTATGTTTCTGAGTAGTAATGGGATCTATGCGTAGGTTGGTTCTTTCCTAAAGAAAAAGTAGACCTAAAACCTTTAGCTACTAAGGCAACGGTGCCGATTTCTGTGTAATTTTTGGGAAGCACTATGGTAGGTACATTTTAGTAGAAAAGGAAAACTAATTATCATGTACTGAAGAAATTAGAGACCCTACTACAACTTAGCATTTTGTGAACCCCATTAGGGGAACCCATTTCAACTTTGGGGCGCCCGGCCCCCAAAGCTTCCCGAAATCGGTGCCCTTGCTAATGGAATAGAACAAGAAATCAGAGCCTTTATTGCACAGACTATACTAGTATTTGGTGTGCAAGTGTTAACCCCAATTTTTTTACATATTTATCTAGGTAAAACAACTTTATTTACTTTTGTGAAATGCAGAATGTCGGAGTATTATATTAATAGAATCCTATTTATATTTTATTAAAACAGATAATAATGATTTACAAAGATCCTGTGTTTTCGAAAGATATTTAAGTAATTCTTACTCTCTAACACATGGAACCTACTAATACGATAATGGCAGGAAACAATATAGCCATTTTGCACTAACATAGGAGAAAATAGATGCATTCATTAAAGTGTAAACTAAAAGTAAAATTCAGTTAAATTATAACGCAAATGAATAACAATTCAGTCTGTTTACACTCTATATGCACAATAAGAAATAGGTCTCTTCATAACATTTTTAAAGGAATTTGTCAATTCATAACATTTTAGCCTATTGTCCATTACTATTGTCACAATTTGTATAAAATTTCAATATCCCATTTATGGTTTTCTTTTCAGACATTGGATAAGGTACAGTGAAATTAGTTTCTACTGCTTTCTTAGAAGATTTTGTAGTGCGGAAGAATATTCAAAGTATAGATTGTGTTTCATGTCACAAAATTATCAGTCAGGACAAATAAGCTTGATATATAAACAAGATAGTAGAAACGTAATGTACTATTATAACGGTACGCTGTATATTTGTGTTGTAAATCTGTACTGTCTTGTAATTCTGGGTTATAAGATATTTTAAATATTTGCTAGGCTGGCTGGTTGTTTTACTATTAGAAGAAAAAAAGAAAAGATATGTTAATTATAATGTTGATGTATAAAGAGAAAGATATTCAAGTGTTTTTAAATAATGAGATGGTAAATACGTGGTTGGCAAGACAACTATATATAAACAAGAGATAAAAAATTAAAAAGCTGGATTATGGTAGATGAGTTCGTGATTTTAAAGGCTCAATAGTAAAATAATAATTTATATAAAGAACCAGTGGATGGATATGTTATCCTTGTAAATGGTGCCCGGAAACCCCAAAGTGAAAAATAATTAGTATCGCTATTTTGAAGAATAGTAAAGAAAATGATTAATATTGAGTCCAATACTAACTATACAATTTTGAGAAGTGGCCGTGTTATATACAGAAATACCATGAGTGTCGCGGATAATGGAACGATGGACACTCCAGCAATGAAATCTTTCATGTTGGAGATGTTACAAGAAATGTCCAGACAAATTAAGGATCACCAAACCTAACAGTTTACAAAAATGAATAATTGTTTTGATCAAAAATTGGAACAATTGCAGCGATGCAATGACAGCAAATGGGACCTGATTCAAGAACAATTGAATCAAGTAAATCAGCAAATTGGCTTGACTCCAGAATTTACCTTCTATCCCATGATAATGCACAGACTAACAATAGCTTACAGTGTTTTGATTCTGTTCCTCAAGTTCTTGAAGTGAATGGAAGACTAGAACTTACTTCCGACAATAGTACGAGGCTAAGATGGGTTAATAGAAAAGGAAGCAGGTCAGATGAAAATTATTCGTCTGGTAACGAGAAGGTTATTTCCAAGAAGCAGGATAGTGGCACAGCAGATGACCAGAGGAAGATTCCATGGAACCGAAACCGTGGTAGGACAAAGTACAGTGAATATTGTAGCAAAATTAGGTACAGCCTTAGCAGAAGACACGACATTTCATCACCAGTCTAAAGGATGAAAACTGAACCTAGGGTTACCGGTTTGATAACCGAACCTAACCTTACTAGTGACAGTAAATGTGATTGTGTGACTCGACCTAATCCTAGTGTAGTGCTATCACGTACATCTAAGAAGCATGTAAACATTAGGTCTAATCACGTTCGATGGAGATTACGTAGAAATCCCGGAAATGACGAAAATTCTGAAAGTAAGAAACCAAGAACTCTAGGTGCAAATAACACGGAAGACTGTACTCCGGTTTGTGACTTTCTGTGCAACCCAAACAAATTCAGTGGTCATGTAATCTAATGTAGGGGCGTCCGGAAAGGCATATCAAATGGATTCTTAATTTAACCAAATGCTTTAATGTTAGGTGTTTTCCTTGATATTTGTATTATCAATCTCATTATTCGTGTTTCATGTTATTGAAGTATATTTAAAAGCATCTTTGTAATGCGAGGATATGTATTGAAGTTAAGAAGTTTTGTTTTCTGTAAGGAGTTTATTGGACATGTAACTTAGATTGGAGTTACGGTGTCTGAGGGGGACCGTACTCAATTGATTTTGCTTCAAATGTCATTATGATTGCATATGTTGTTCGTATCTTGAATTCATGTATATGATCGCAATTACTCAAATTATGTCTACAAATATCGTAAATTTGTGTGTTTTTCTTATGATTGCCAATATATAATATCAATCTCATTACTCATGTTATGATGTTAATAAGAAGACGTTATTTATAATGTTATATTCGATCATTTTGTGTTCAAAGAACAACTATATGAATATTACATACATCTTTTTCAAAACCTTCTTCATGATGCCTAAATAAACAATTAATAACTTGTAACCAGCATTTAATGGACCTGAAATAATTTGTAAATATAATTTTGAATGTGCCTTATCGTCGTTGAAATGTATAAATAAAGGAAAATGTTGACAAAGTTTGAAATAAATATTATACTAATGTGGTAATAATATTGTTATAGAGTTAAATATGATATATATGTATATTTATATATGAATTGTAATTTCTAAATATACGAGGTGCATTCGAAAATTCGAATGATAAACAGGTATATGTAAACGGTCCATAACTTTTTCTTTTTATAAAGTTAATGAATAAAAAGAAAAGTCCGTCGGACGCCATAATATACAATGGTACGTTGTATATTCGTATTGTAAATGTGTACTGTTTTGTAATTCTGGGTTAAAAGATATTTTAAATATTTACTAGGCTGGCTGGTTGAGTTTAGTATTAGAAGAAAAAGGAAAGATATGTTAATTATAATGTTAATGTATAAAGAAAAAAAGTATTCAAATGTTTTTAAATAATGAGATGGTTAATACGTGGTTGGTAAGACAACTATATATAAACAAGAGATAAAAAATAAAAATGGAAGGATTATGATAGATGAGTTCGTCATTTTAAAGGCTCAATAGTAAAATAATATTTTATAAAGAACCAGTTGAGGATATTTTATCGTTGTACTATTCTACAAAAGAACTACGATGGGTGATTCACGTTATGAAAAACGCCCATCGGTTTGTGTACACCCGAGTTTCGGAAACTCTTTCCGCCTACTATTTCCTTTCTGTAACACGCTTAGTATTTGCATTGCTCCTTTTCGGAATCATTCATTTAAATTAAGTGTAAAAATTCGCGATGCAATAGTTCCAGTGTTGCTGAAGAACATAGAAGATGTTGAAGCAGAATGTTTTAAACATGCAAAATTCCTAAATGCAAAGTCATTATCTGGGGAAATGCTTCGTTTGTAATTTATCTGGGGAAATGCTTCGTTTGTAATTTATCTGGGGAAATGCTTCGCTTGTATTATCATTTATTCTCAATTAATCGATACTAAATGTATTCAATTTTTAAAGTAGTTTAGCTTCTGTGATACTATAGGGGGAAACTTCAGAACTCTTTTCTTGTTATAGCTATTTCATTTGTCTACTACACAATCAGAGAATATTTTGGTCCACGTAAATAGCGCCACAGCGGCTTTTAAAGGAACTAGGCCTTGTTAGCTTGTATGTGCTATTTGGGAAGGCCGTAATGGATCGTAGCCGGCGATGGCTTAAATTGACGTGTGGAAAAATATCCTAGAGTTGAGGTGCTCCAGTTGTGAGCTAGGTTGACCGACTGGTCAATGTTGGTAGTTCGTTTTAAAATGTGATCATGTTAAGCCACATGTATCGATATGCAAATTAAATGTCGAAAGAATTTACGTTAATTCGCAGTTCAGTGGGCACATTGTAGAAGGAGGGGTGGGTAGTTCGAACGTGAGAACGTGGAGATAAAAACTGATTCATCGATATGGTTGGTGCCTGTCAGTCGTTCAAACCCCTGATCTACTCTGGCCTGTCGCCAGTATTTCAAAAAATAATTGAAGAAAGCATTTAACTTAATTCCTAATAACTATAGAACGTAATCTTAGCATATTAATGAGAAAGGAAGAAACACTGAAGTATCAAAGTAGTAGAAATATGAGTTTCATATATATATATAGTTCAGAAAATGAATGTGCTCTTTGTTACTCACTAAAATAATCTCACCGTGAGAAAACGTTTGACATATGAACCACGAAAGACTCTTTTGTTCTAATTCGTGGGAAAGAAATCGGTTACTAGCAGTTCCCATCGAAGAAAAGAAATTATTTGCGTCGCAAAAATAAGGTATAAATTGAAGAATGATTTCTGTCTTTCAAAGATATACAGAGCGTTGTATTTATAAATACGATAAAAATTAAGAAAGTGGAATTCTAATTAGATAAATGCCATGAATCCACTGAGAGAGATCATATATTGTAAACGTAATACTCAATACTACTATATATTACAATAAATTCTTTCATTATTTTAACAATCACGGGTAGAGAACTAAAAAAAATGTTTTTTGAACACATGAATGATCTGTTGTATGTATACATGTATAGATGCAAGACATACACAATACATACAGGTTGACAATTAATTCCATAAATTTGATATTTCACACTAGAACTACGTGTATACTAGTACCCATTTGATGGATACTTCTATACTGCTAAATATAGAGCACAGCCTAAGAGATGGGTTTATATAAAAGACGTAACACACAATTATACTTATTCTTTGTATCTACCTGAAAATACACATAGCTTATACAAGCTACATAAATGAAACTAGTGGGTGTTAATTTAGCAGATGTATTTTTTACGGAAAATCCGAACACATTCTAAAGTTAGTACAAAGATATAGTTGGGGTTGATTTTATTTATTTTACTATAAAATGAAATTAGCCAAATAACTATTACAAAATTCTCTTTAGGAACTGGAAAGGAAGTACTTGTATCTTGATTTTCCTTTGCAAGTATTACATTCAATTTTATTTAGGATCATTTATAACCTTATATAGGACTTTAATAATAGAATTTTCTTCTTTTTATCAACCTAGTGAAGAATTTTCCTTAAATATTGGACTGTTTGTAGAATGGTATATTGTGTTTCCGATCGCCGAGTGCGCATATTAAATTTTTCTAGCGAACTAAAGGTCAACTATTATGTTTCTTTCAAAGTTAAACTGTATACACAAACATCTGGCAGGAAAAACTCTTCTCGTTGATACATTCTCCTTCTCAACAACCAGATCATTGTACACTTCCCAATGGCCATTATGACGCAACCATAATGCTATGTAGTGGTCAATTGCATTTATTTACTTTTATTTTTCCTCCACAGAAAACACTATTCCACGAAGCTTAAAAGACCTTTCAAAATAAGTCTCCCGAGGTGTTGCGAACAATGAAATGTTCAGATCAGTCGCAGCATCTGATGACAGTGTATGTAGTGTTTTTTGTTTTTGGCACGTTCATCCTGGTTCAGTTGCCTCCAAACATACAGTGTTTGTTGTGAAGAAATAGTCTTCCAAAATGCTTTTGACATTAATTTCCATTCCAATAGTGGTCACTACTCGGTGAACAGCTCTCTTTGAAGGAAAATGAATTGTACCACAGGTGTAAGTCTCCGTAGCTGACGGATGGCCAGCAAGCATGCACTCTGCCAGTTTTTTCACCGTCGACTCAGCAAATACTGGACATACATTGTGAGGCAAGTGTGTGGGAGGGAATAATACCATCAACAAATGCATTCTTTGACTATATATGCTCAGAGTCATCCCACCTCAAACTATTCCAAGAATGGAGGCAGTAGAACAGCCAGAAGAAGACTGTAGTTGAGTGTAATATTGGTTAGTCATAGGCCAAAGATGACAATATCTGCATCAAAGAATCAAAAGCGCACGTATTGTTTATTATCATTTGTCTGCCTTTCATCTTCAAATATTTCAAATCTCTGCTACGGTTAACATTTTTCAAAAGGCCAATTGGTTTTGTTATGTTACGTTTTCTGAAATCTTTCTTCAAAATTTCCTTATGAGGCTAAAATTAGGAATGGTAGAAGCAACGAAAAGGTTTGCGGTACATTCCGCCACTGGCAGAGCACAAACTATTGGAGACGGGTTTTCTCCTAAATTTCAAAGTGAAGGCTGCGTTTTCCACAGCATCTCATTTTGAAACTCTTATAACGTTGTACCGAAAATAGTACAAATGAAATTTTTTGCAGTACATTCCTGCACAAACGATTGGCATACGTTTTGTTACGAAACTCCCAGCTGGATGATGCCATCTCCAAAGCCCCCACTTTAAAACTCATAACTTTGTACCGGAAGTGGTACAATTGAAACTTTTTGGGGTATATTGCGGCACAAACGTAGCACAAATATTTGACATAGCTTGTGCTTTGAAATTCCAAGGTGGGCTTCAGCCGTTTCCATACCCCAATATTAAAACTCTTATATCCTTGTACCGGAAGTGATACAAGCGAAAACGTTTGCAATACATTCCGGTACAAACAAATCACAAAGGAATATCATAGATTTACTTTCAAAATTCCAAGATCTGTTGCTTGAATTTCCACTGTCCACCCACCTTACACTCCCATGTAATTTGGAAGAAAGGAAAATATTAGCTGTACATTCTGACACAAACTTTGTACAAACGATTGACATAGGTTTAGTTTCAAATTACGAAGGTGCGGGTCTGCCGTTTCTACAACCCCATGATTGTATTATAACCCTGTATCGGAAGAGTTACAAGAGAACATTTTTGCGGTATAATTCAACACAAACGTAGTACCAATGAATGGCATAATTTTTGTTTCATATTTCCAACGTGGGATGCTGCCGTATCCACTGCCCCTCCACTTTAAAATCCTTCTAACTTTATACCGGTGGTGGTACAAACGAAAATCTTTAAGTTACATTCCGGCACAGACGCACAAACAATCACCATAGGTTTTGTTTCGAAACTCCAAGGTGAAGGGACAGACATTTCCACAGCCCCACTTCCAGACTCTTATAACTTTGGACCGGAAGTGGTACAGACCAAAATTTTTAGGGTACATTCGGGCACAAACGTAGCACAAACAATTGGCATAGGTTATTGTTTTAAATTACAGGGTGAGGTGCTGTCGTTTCTCCAGCTCTCCACTTTAAAGCTTATAACTTTGTACCGGAAGTGGCACAAGCGAAACCTTTTACAGTACATTCCGGCAAAAATATTGCACGAAGGATTGTCATAGGATTTGTTTCGAAATTCCAAACTAGGCGGGCTTCCATTTCAACAACCCACACTTCAAACACCTATAACTTTGTAGTGTAAATAGTACAAATGAAACTTTTTGCGGTACATTCCGGCATAAACGAAGAACAAATAATTGGAATAGTTTTAGTTTCGAAATTTCATGTTTGGGGCTGCCGTTTCCACAGCTCTCCACTTTAAAACTCTTATATCTTTGTACCGGAAAGTAGAGCAAACGAACATTGTTCCGGTATATCCCGGCACAAACGTAACACAAACGATTGACAGTTTCTTCAGTCCCTACCTTTAAACTTTTATAACTTTCTACCGGAAGTGGTAGAAGCTATTTTTTTCTTTGCATTCCGGCACAAACTTAACACAACGATTGGCATATGATTTGTTTCGAAATTCCAAGGGTTGGCGAAATGTACCTACAATATTATCACATTAGTACAGGACTTTCATCAAAAAGAAATTACACATATACACTCTCTCCTCTGTGGAGTACCTTACAGTAACAAACAAACCTCTCACTACAACACAACACAAAATACACCACATCAAGTAAGACGAGAACTGCACAATTCCTATTTACTTCTTCCTTTGCCTATATTTAGCATGTATTTACAGGGTTGCAGGTGCATGTAAATTATGCCACTTTTCCTACTTTCTTCAATGTTTCTCTTTATAGTGTTTACAATAATTCCATGTGATAAACATTACCTAAGCACACATGCCGTTGCAACTTAAACACAGGCAGTGTTGCCAGTGCGTAGTGTAAATATTCAAAAAGCACGTTTTCGCGTGTACGTCACAAATGGCTGAATTCTGGAAAAGCTGATGGGGAAAATTAACCATTCTTCTTCAACTACGATAAATACCGATCCAACCTACAAAGCCGCGCTGAAATTTGTAGGTTGCATGTCCTGGCACATACGTTCATGCGATTTACCATGTTTTGTAATTATTTATTTATACTTTCACTCACATTGGAAACATTGCATTTACAAACTTGGACTTCATTAGCTGGTTTTACGTTTGAAAATTTCTACATGGACCAAGCTTAAAATTGGTGTATCATTTATACTTCATTCTGTTGAAAAGTTTACTTATCCAATTTGCCTTTTAAATGTGACACAATAAGTAAACGATGCCGCCGATAAAACAATCAGAAAATACAAAGGAAGTGGATGTGGGATTGTTTTCATTCCTGGTCCTCAATTTTATATGAAGTTTGCATTCATGGATGCACTTGTCTCAAATGTGATAATCACTCAATATACTCATTCTTTTGTGAGAACAGTGAGGCAGATGGTTTTAAAATATGTTGTGTAATTTTATTGTTTTATTTTACGATCGGTTAAACGAACAATTGAGAGTCATCTTATTCCCCAAATAAATTTGCTATTCAGACAGAAATGCCTGTTGAGTGAAGTCACATCGCTTGAAATGAACTTTTTACCTCTTTAAATTAACAAGATAACATTTACCAAATGTTGTAACTGTTCTACACGAGAATGAAAGTTTTATGTATATCTTCGTCTTTCACATAAAATATATAAAAATATATTTTCTTCCCGCACTCACATTTCAAGAGGTGCTAGATAATTAATGTATCGAAGACGTTTATAATTCTGTAATAGTGTTAATTAAAATTATCTGAACTTAATATTAAAAGATCAATTCCGTTATTTGTACAGATTTTTTTCGATGAATTGTAATTTTGGCACTTGAAAATAATTTCCTCGCTTATGAAGTCTGTACGTAAATAAGATACAATAAAGAAGGTTACTTTAGTAGCATTATTTACATTTATTTTTAATCAAGTTGTAATTCCTGTATTTAGAATAATTAGTATAATGAAAATAAAAGGTACGGATAAATGCATCAAGGGAATTTCAATTTCAGTGGCTCTAATGATAATTGTAATATATGATTCAATCAAGTATACATATAAAGTATAAAAATACCATCTAGTTTCCAATTGATTTGTTTTCTAAAGTTTCTCTAGTTTGCGAAGTATATAGACGCCTTTGCCATGTTTTCGCTTATACTGCAATACACTCACTGAAAGATTGTAAATCAGATTACGTTAGTTGATTTTATCAATTACAAAAACGTCCGTCAGTAGTCTTCATTGTATCAGGGAAAAATAATCACGATGCTGACTTCCCCATTAATCACAAAATCAATCAATTACAACAACATTTCATACTTAATTTGAAATGCATTTTGCTCGAAAAAAATATTCAATATTAACGCCAAACACTTTTACAGCATCTCAGAAGTAACATAATACTACAACATTTGAATTATCGTTCTTCACGTACCGTTTGTTTGTTGCTCTCACTCTCTGATTACTTTTATAAGTATGACTTGTTATGCTGAAAACGGAATATGTTAAAGGTTAGTAGTAGCCAAACATTCAAGTGCTAGTCCATAGTAACCTTTTCGGCCCTAGGTCATATTTGGCGTTTTTCTTCATTTTCAGTTAGTGACTAATTCATCAAAAGCTGTTAACGCAACAGATATGTCTAAAGCCTTGGTTTTTAGAAGAGATGTGTGGCTATTTTATGATGTAAGTTACATTTCATGGTTGCGAACGGGAGAGAAATGATTGAGGGAAATATAAGGGTAAAAATTTACCAAGACTTGTCTAACCGAATTTAATTTTCTTTTGCAGCTGGCGCGACTGCAGCTACATAAGTCCAAGTGACATAAAACATTCTTTGCTGCGCTGACAAAGTACAGTGAAAACCTGAAGTCACTGGCTGCCTACAAAGAGAGAAACAAAGAAAAATCTGTCTCACTATACACATTAAAGTTTCACATTTTTCGACTCAGAAGCAAACATCATAATTGCGCCGGTTTTAGAGCTTCCCTAATTTTTCTGTTAAAACATTTTATGGTGCGTTCTGTAGGCCAAAAAGAAGTCTTTCAGATAGTCGTGCGTATGTTCCAATGTAGAAAGCAAGAAGGGAAAAAGAGAAGAAAAATAGGATTTTTTCAAATTTTCACCTAAAATTGGAAATTATTTTTTTTCGGCTGGAAAAATACAACAAGACAAACGCAAACTATCAGAAAACAAACCTTGGTACCTAATATAATCTACAAGTATCATGCCGATATCTAAGAAAGTAAGTATGAAATTAAAACCAATATTTCATTCTACCTCAGAAATTCACCATTTTCTTACAATTTACAGAACATGGTTTATTATAAACTTCAATTGTACTTCTCCTAATTATCCTACTGAACCTCGTTATGGTGCATTTTGTATACTCGGGACGAGGTAAGGTTCCTCTAATGTAACCAACAAGAAGAAAATAATAGAGAAAAAGAGAGAAATTTTCCAAAATCCCTTAACATCGGGAATTATCTGTAGCTGGGAACACTGCTCACAGACAGACACAAATTATCTTAAAACAAACAGCAATACACTACTATATCCTATAAGTATCATGGCGATACTTAAGAAACAAACCTTTAAATTACAAAAATAGATTACGTTAGCAGAAAAGTACGGAAGAAATAGAAAAAACAATAGTTAGAACTTAAAAACGAATTTCTCGTACATCCCCTAATTACCCTATTGTAACAATCTACACCGGCTCTTGTTAAGTAAGGACGAATGGTTGACTGACTTTAATTGACTTTCGCTCGAATGTAGAGGTACGGATGTATAGCAAAAATTTTGAAAATTTCATATTTTGCCCAAATTTAGGAAAATTTAATTTCCTTATTAAAAAAAAACACTACGCACAGGCCGGTCCAGTTGATGTCAGCAATTTGGTATACACCCACGGTATCTACCTGAGAAGTCTTAAAGAAATCTCTCTACAGCAAAGGAAGCTACAGGGTAAAAAATAAAAAAAATAACGAAATTTAAAAATTCTTGAATTTTAACTTTGGGCTGAAATTTGGGAAGGAAATTCGACACCCAGTACAAAAACAAACCAATATGACGAACGATGGTCCAACAATATTCGGTAAAAAAATATATCCTCATATCTTAGTTAGTGTCCACACTTTGGCCCGTGGGTCCGAAAGGATTAAAGGAATCTGGCGGATTTCAACATGCAATCATAAGACACAGCAAAAAGTGATGAGCATTTGCGAGTAAAAGTTCAACTGCTATTTTTGGAAGTTGATACTAAACAAAAGTAATTGTTACAAACTCGGACTGGTCTCTTCCGAGGCGTACACACAGCCAACATAGTTCTTATGATTCACACCGTTTATATAAATCATGTTAAAATCGAGCAACTTTTCAAGCAAGCTCCGAAATTCTTTTCGTATTCCTGACTGCTCAAGAGTACATTTGAGTTCATTACTTTATTACTTCATGCATTTGCATTACATACTCAAATATTCTTTGCTGTTTAGTTGAATTTTACTGTAATGTAACTCAAAATTATGATATCATTATATCTTTTAATGAAGTAAGATCACACGTAAATGAATTGATCTGTGATATGTCGTCATCATCATTCTATCATTAGTGCTAGGTCACTAGCAACAATTAAGAATTAACCATGTTCCAAATTCTTCATATGTCCTCTTTGTCCTCACGTATAAATTTTCTATCTTCATACCGTCGGTCAATTGTGAGTTCATTCGTCTCCTCGCTCTCTTTTCTGCTGCCATACCCACTAACACATCCCTTCCCTCTCAGAAAATGTTAGAACCAGTTTGTATCCCTCTTTTTAATTATATCTTAAATTGTTATTTCCTTCCCTGCCGTTTCAAACATCCTCCAATTCGTTTGTGTCTTAACTACGTACTTCTTAACATTCTTCTCCACACTCTCGTTTTATGGCTTCCTGTGATTTTTCCTCGATTTTTGATATTTTCCATGTTTCCAATCCATGTAGTGTTATATTCGACAACAAGCATTTCATAAAACGTCTTCTGAACTCCTTATTCAATGAAAATAAACACTTTTCCTTCTTTTTGTAGCTTTTTGCACCCTTAGTATCCGTCTCTCTATTTTACGTTCGCGCTTCATATCATCACTATTAATAGTATCCATTTATCAAAAACTAGCCTCCTATTTTAGTTTTCCTCCAACTACATCTATATTTGTGATATGCTATTTTACAAGCATCCGTAATATCCACATAATTTTTTATAATTGAAAGTGCAATGTGTTAAGCACTAAAATCATCTCAGATATAATTCTGTTATTGAATCCCGGAACTTTGGGTTGGTATTTACTTTCATTCCATTTTTTGTTTATTCATTTAATAGCGTTGAGTTTTCAACTTTTCTGTTGTTGGGCATGTCAAGGAACATATCGACGGTGTTAAGGTAAAACGTCGTAAACCTAATTTCCATCATTTTTTCAGGAGTACAAAAACAAAAAAAACCCTCTAACTTCCATTTGCATCCTTCCAAGACACAAGTACAAAAAGGGGTTTATTTGCCTTAATGATACAAAAAAGCTTTCAATATTTTTCTCACGTATGACCTGACCTAAAGTGAGCTGAATAAGATAAAGATCCACATTTTAAATTTTTTGAGGGTTGCTACCATTTACCTTAACACCGTCGAATGTTTTCACGTTTCCTTTGCCACTCGAGAAGTATAATAGAAATAATTTATCCTTTTAATGCTGTTAGAACTACAGTTAAAACTCCTTCCACGCCACAGCAAGGGCCGTCAGAGAAATTCGTGCTGAAATACAGAAAAAACTGTATGTCTGTGTTCTCCTGAATGATATTTTATACGTATACTAAATTTTCTTTGGTAGAGAATAAATAATACTACTAAATTTAACTTTAGCGTAGATATACGATTATAGACTCTACTCAAATAATTAGTATTTGTCAATTTTTTGGACAAGGACTAACATATTTATAACAGTTTAAGTTTCAATAAAATTCTTTAGTTTTATTCTATTAATGTTTATTTCATATTAAAGAATAGAAACTTTGTACTAGTGAAATTATATAGTAGAAATGCTTATTAAGCATAGCCTGCTTACCTTTCATTTGTTTAGAAATGCACGCAAGGCCTTCAGTTGTACATTCTTTGTATTTTCCTAAAATTAAAACTTAACAATAGTTCAGTTTGATAATTTTAATTTGACAAGTATAAAATAATATTGAGCATCAGCTGAACATTTGATAACAGTATAGTATCAAGTATAGTATAACAACTACTATACTTGTTTCTAAGGAAGAGCAAAATCTTAGGTTTATCATTTGGTTAACTTTGTCCTCGTTATGTAATTTACGAGGAAGCTTGTCTTACATTATTTGATTGTGTAGCAAAAAACACATTTTTACCGCCCGTTACTTATCAATGGAAGTTATTTAGCTAACGTAAGAGACAGATGACACCGCAGACCCACTCCCCAGACATTGGCAGAGATATCGATCGATATGCAAGTGCAATGATTGAATATAGAATCAGCTAGAACGTAGACTCACAGTTAGATAGATGCTCGATCGTGATGGCACAGCGCTGTATTGCCGAAAATTAGCAAGATATACTGAATAGTGTTTTCCTAAGGTGCCAGAGAACGGTTGAACAAGCTCCATTCATTATTATATGACTCATGTCATTAAAGGCATCGGACGTTGTAGATTGTCAAGGTCGGTACAAACAGAAAGAAGACGAAAACTGTGAAACTATTAACAATCTAAGAAATTATAACAACGGACAACGTATGAGTGTGTTGGAACAGACAGTTCGCGTTGCACCTTAAATATTGGGCTCGGCAGGCACACACGTTACACACAATTTAAATGTCATATCATAACGGCATATCATAATCAAAAACTTTTTGAATGTTAATGTGCCCATCGTAATTGGACAACAGAGCAATGCCATAATATTGTACGATCTAATGAATCTTGTACTACATTAATCACATCTCTGTTATGCTAGAATCCTTGTAGTCCACTGGAATAGCAGCTCAAGGCGAGCACAGTACAATAACGACATATCGGTCGTTGCATCACTATGATTCACTGAAAATCATGTAATTTCATTCATATTGGCAATATTCCAGATGGATATACATCTATTAGAAAAATTATATCCCTTGTTACGAAGTCAACGTTGTGCTGCATTCGTTCTAGGGCTTCAGTTGTGAATTTTGATTCCTGTAATCTCTCTCAGAAGCATCTAATCTCAACAAAGTTGCATCAGTTTGATGTCACTAAGATTTGAACTCTTAAATCCGTTGCTTCGAATTGATAATAACCATGTGAATTGTGTGCTCAGAGGTTGTGGTCTATACCTCCAACCACTTAATAAAATATAATTGTTTCCATGCATTGTTGCTGTCCTCCGTGCCAAAAATGGTCATTATCAGATATATGTAGACGGTCATAGTGTTCCGATTGGGCAGTATGTAATTTCCCTGTGATATTCTGAGATTGAGGTAAAAAAAGGTTGATAGTTTACATAAAGGAGAAACAATTTTGGGGGCACAAAAGCAGCAGATGACAAAAAATGTGATATTTTGTTCTATAGAAAGCATAAAACACTGTATCTGTATCAAGTTTAACAGATACGCATAGATACACTATATTCCCTTCATTCAAGTGTCATAGTCATGAATAATATATCTAATAACGTTAGACGTCTTCTTGATCACTGGCGAATTCAGTAACTCAATGTAACAAGGACTCAAGTCGTTGGTGGTCCGACGGAGGAAGCTCAGGACGATATGATTTATGTAGAATACCGATGTCACAAAATCATGAGTAGGAAGTGACCACACAGCACTTCAAACAATCCACCCACGATTGCGGTTCAGTACTATGACGCATCGTTATACTGACAATCCTTCTGTTGGCAAGTTGCAGGAGTCCAACCAATGCAAGAGGTGGTCACAAAGTAACTGGACAAAGAGATGGCCTATCAATGACTGTTTATGTTATCCTCAAAACCAAAGCCTTGCGATGAAAGCACGCCCCAAACCATTACGAATGCAAAACCAGCTTATAGACTGAATTTCTGAAATTTGAGACTATAGTTTCATTGATCTTTACACATCCTGATTCTTCCACGACTGCGTTTTAAGTTGAAACGCGGATCATCAGACTGTGTTTCACGCACCCTATCATTTAATGTCCAATCTATATTACCCCGAGCCCCTGTATATGATTAGTTGCTAGTAGCGGAATTCATGTTATTCTGCGGTTCTGATATTCCACTGAGGCAAATTTTTTGAGCTCTAACCACCTCTGAGAAAGATGCTGTAAGTAATTGTCTCTTTGCTCGGACTACTCTGCTAGTCTTCACAGATTATGATCACTCGCATCATATGGTCGGTCGTTACGTCGCACATTTATACATTTTCCCAATATCCTGGCCAAACATCTAATTGTAGACAATTTCAATTTTTAGCCACTTAGTTGTTAAGTACATAAATAAAATCACTTAAAATCATTGTAGTGCCAAGGCTTTATAGTCGAATAAGTGATGTGAGCTTAAGTTTGGCAGCTAAAGTGAAACTATGCAGTGGATTAAATTTATAACACTCAGTAATTACGTTTAATGTTATTTGTATTTATACAATTTGAACGTTCCTGAGCATATTCTATTATAGTATTTTCAGCGAAATCCATTAATAATACTGAATTGCCACAATATGAATATGTTAGCACAAAAATACCAAATAAACTTACTTTTCACATACATTTAACACACACATAATTATATGTCAATAATATTACTGTTTGAAATATTATAAGCATGTTGCAAAACAAATCACACCAAAAGAAAATTAGGGGGACGTTTTGAAATTAAAATAATGAGGATACTGTGGAATTATCAAACAATAATCGAGTTCAATTCCCATCGTCACTATTTCCGTAACCATGCTTTGGACCATCAACATTAACCTTCCTACTACCGTGGGGCCCTATATGACCCCAAGGTAAGTTTAACAGTGTGTAACTCGCGTAATATATTACATTAAGGAATGGAAAATGTTGGATTTTCTTGTTTGTTTTGGAACTTCACTTTGGTACATTGTGATATTTTTTGTGTGTATGTGAGCGCAAGTTTCTCTACTTCTTGCACCGAGCAACATTGGGGTCATATAGGACCCCAGCAATTATTAATAACTTTTGTACTTTTCTGATACTTGCCACTGATTATTCGGAGTGAAATTTGACACAAGTCACTCTTCAATTGTTTTCTCGAAGCACAATGGCATCAAAAAATCTATCTTACCAAGACGTAGAAGAAAAAATTGCATGAAGAAATCACTCATTCTGACTTTTCGCCAGAAGATCCTGCAAGTGATGATGTTTCGTCTAGTGACGATGGTGAAATAGTTGGAATATTGGACTATAATGATATAGATGAATATGATTCAGATTCATATCTAGATTTTGAAGACGAGTGTATGCTTGGAAGAAGCAAAAATGATACCTCAACTTCTGCACTTACAAGTAAGAACATTCTAATGGACTTCTAATTTTGTTGCATTTGTATTCTTGTCAATTATTGGTGTCAATTGATTTTATTTTTTTATAGAAATGGTAAAATACAGTCTGATATACTTTCATGAAGTATAAAAATCTAAAATAATGATTTGCTTTGTTTTGAGTTTGACGTCACTCGATTATCCTGTGTAAACTAAAGGAGGCGTAGGCGTACTGAGTGTAGGGGAATCCGAACCAATTTCTTCCTTCAACTGTACTCCTACCAGGAATAGAACCCGGCCCTGGGTAGAAGGTAAGTGTGCTAGCCTCTAGATCCAGCGGGGTCCTGAAAATAATGAGAAATAGCTCCTAGTTGAAATCGTAGCCTTGTAATATCTGCTGTATTTCTTGTCCTGATCTATTAGTTTTCTGAACTTTCATGAAAGACACATTTCAGAATTCTTCTTTCATTTGATAATATAATTCCCCTTTTCGTTATTTCCCTTTTCCCATCCTTATTCAATATTGTAGAAAAAGGAATTGGAAAAGAGTCCACAGTTATTCCACCTAGGCTAAAGGTGACGACGATAATTAGAATAGATGAAATGGCTGATAGAAGAAAGAAGGTGAAAACGGGTGAACCCCAAGAAAACCCATTCACACTGTTTATTCACCACAAATTACTCTTGGAATTGAATTGGACTAAATTGAACCAGGAATCTCAGGCACCAGAGATGAAGGTGCTACCAATGAGCCACCGCGGCACATTATTCATTGTTGTGTTTCTGAATAATCCACTAAAATCTTTCCTAATGAGCACGATCAACTACTATGATAAACATATTTCTATCCCTGTTTTGATTTTGATTCTGATTTCTGTTAGTCATCTTATGTTATTGCAATGTTGATTTTCCCTTTCTTTCAACTTATGAATCCGCATTTTCTTTTCAAGTCGAAGAATGGACAATAAATTTACACTAGTAATCCACTAAAAACTTCCAGGACTCAGTTTCCGTCTGTAAGACTCCGTTTTGTAATATTATCAAGACAGGAAACAGGGTTTACACGTCATAGCATCAGGAATGTGGATACGGTTCAATCTCCTTTCGAGCACTTTGTGATACCCAATATTCTTGAAACTATTTTGAAATGGATAAATAAGGAATGCTCTATTACATATGGATATAAATGGGCGTATGTTGATAAGGGTGAACTTCAGTGTTTCATATTGCTTCTTATACTGGTGGAAGTATAAAAAGCACACAATGAATATATTACACATTTGTGGAATAAAGAAGATGGCAGACCTATTTCCAACAAATCAATGTGGAGAAATAGTTTTACACAGATATCCCGATGCTTCTGGTTCAATGACACTTAACAACGAGGCAAAATCATAGTTCGGACAAATTACTTCCAATTAGAGGCGCTTTTGATGCATGTTGAAGTACGTTACAGGACGCATATATAGCGACTAACATTTCTATTGATGAACAATTAGTGTGATTTTGAGGACGCTGACCCCTCCGTCATTAGCTTCAGTGCTCCCAACATTTTCATCATTTGGTTTTCACTCAACCCTGAATGGAACAGCAGAAGTAATTACAGATGGAGAATATTTCTTCTTGAACTAGCTAAATCTCTAACTACACAAAAACGACTTCGGCGTTCAGAGTTCCCGCGTTTATCTTCAGAAGCCAATAAATATCGAAAACGTGGTCGTTGTCATTTCTATGAGCGGTATGTTATGCAAGACATATGCAAAGATCCGAAACATACGCTTATAAGCAACACTCAGCTATTCTTTGTGTAAAATCTGACAATGACTGAAACGACAGTGTAATTTTGTACAAGTTCTTTTGTGAGTAGTTTGTTTCTTGGAGAACAAAATTTCCTGAACCAAAAAGAAAAAAAACTTCTAAGGTAAATAAAAATTTAGAGAACTATTTAGAATCGAATTGTATGTCTAAAATAGGCAATTAGACTAGAACATTCAGCTATACTACTAATCATCATCCAAATTATTAAGTTTCCCTATGTGTATACCTGTACTTAATTTATATAATTGCACTATATTATCAATTTATCAACACATTAAGCATATTACTTGACCAGAAAAACTAAGTTAATAACAATGTATAAACAAACACGATAGAATGTAAAAGTGGGCACTATTAAATATTTTTTAAACAATGAAGGCTGTATTCTTCAATAAATGAAACGGGGTCACCAGTGACCCCAACGGTGTTCAGTGTAATGAAAAAATTCCGGTAGTAGTAGGGTTAAGCCTTAATTTCTCCTTTAACTTCAAAGTAATTTCTCCTTTTCTTCCGTAGAAAAACACTCTGTCAGCTACATTCTAACCTGCTACTTCTGAATGCTCAATTTGTAGGACAAGTGAAGAATACATTTAAACAAACGTATCCCGACTTGTAATGTGAGAATCAGAAATGTAAAGAAGATATATTTACTTACATATTTGCGTAACGTTTCTCTATATTTTCTCAACGTTATTGAACTCTTTGGATGTGACTCCACATACATGATACTTTTGTGTGTATTTCGTTTCCCTCAGAGCAATGCAGACCTCTCCATTTACCATAGTCGCAAGAAGATTAAGCGTAACGGTAATTTGATCACAACCAAAATTTATAACTGAAAGTTGTAGAAACTCTCTTTGTTTTTCCATATATTCCAGCGACAATAACATCGGAATATTTACGAGTATAATGAAGCCCTATACAGTACGTCTGCAGAATCGAGGAGATGACGGGCGAGGTTTTCCAAATTATTTTGCGCATTATAGTTCTCATCTGAACGATATACAAGGATGTGGCAAATATATTTACCTCAGATGTGTCTTTATCTTCGAACGTTTTGATTATTTCTTTATGACAGAACTCCCATTACTTGCCCATATGGAAATGATTTCAATACTTGCCTTTTTTTCGGATTGAGGATATGGACAACAGTATCGTGGACTTCCATTACCTTCTTAGCTGTGAGTATTAAATACTTTGCCACTTTCTTTCTGTAACTTTATTAGAAACAGTAATCTCTGTTTCATCAGGGGATCACTTCCTTTTACCTTCGAGAACAGTTCTGTATTCGGAGAAAAATTACTATAAGCATTATTTCCAGCTGATCTCATGACATTATATTGCGAGTCTTTAGGTTGATTTCAACGATAAGTGACAATTTCTTTTGCCCCGTTGAAGGAACTATGGACTCTGGAGACGATGTATATGACTTTCTATACTTGAAACCTCTGGTTATAATTGCAAAAATAATGTCCCTTATTATTATTCACCCTCGGTTTCTTCTCCAGCTCATATTCTCATCTGCGTTGCATATGTCAGTTTACATTTTGTTTTTGTTGCTCGCAATGTTTCTGTCTTCCTCCTTTTTGAACGGTTGCAACTTTCGTAAAACCTTGTCACTGGACGCGAACCTCTTTGATGCGTTTCAGCGACATTGATAGGAAACGTGATACTCTTTTCCAGTCACTGTTCGTTTTGATAAAGAAATAATTGTGTATTTCATCTTGCCTTTTTCAATCTGCTTTTAAAGTCGGATATTAAATGATAAAACTCATCTTTAAATATTTAGACTTTCAGTTCTGACCCGGATAGCCTAACTATATAATCTCTCAAAAGTTTGCATTTTCCTTGAAATTTATTGTTGTTCTTTTCTTGCATAAAATCAAGTAACTGCTCTCTTGTTAGAGTTCTATATCTGCTACCTAACATTGAAAGTAAATTAAAGAAAACGAGTTGTTTTTTATAATTTATTCCAAGAATTAATAAACACTGACGTAAACCTAACTGCGCAGTTTCTAATAATATTTATGGACAACTCCAAAAGTGCAATACCACCTGCAATTTTACTTTTTCTGCAATAATATTCAACCAAGAAAGCTGCGTTGTTGGGTTGGTTGAGAATAAGAAAGGCGTTTTATCAAACCTTAATTTTCTTACAAATACATCAGTGTAGCAAGCTGCAAATAAAAGAATAAGATAAATTGTTAAGAATGATAATTTTATGATTGTGAAGTAAATGGATGACACAAAATGATCTTACTTAAGCAGTACAAACAAGATGAATGTTAAGAAATATATATAAGAGAAAAGCAGTGTCTTTCCTTATTCAGAAAAAAGTAAAAAAGAAAACAGAATACATAATATAAAGGTTTAATATAAAACCAAAACAGCACAACAAAAAACATCCACAAGAAATGGTGAGACAAACACAGAGTAAGAGACGCTGTGCCCATAGTAGACTTGCACAGTTCCCATGCAAGATAAAGAGATGTGACTATACTTGTAAACCTAATTGTTGTAATAGTAATAATAATAATTATTATTATTGTAATAATTATTAACAAAATAATATTTTTGAAAACTCGTTTCCTTTTAAAAATCTCTGATTCTGTCTAAGAGCATGTCTCTATATAGCGTTCATGTGTGCAATTTTTTTCAAGAAGCAGTCCCAAAGTTCAAAAGGAATAGAAATCTCATATAAAGAGGGAAAAAGGCGTTCTTGTCATAAATTCTAGGTCAAAGTTCGAAGTACTTGCTTTTGAGAGGTGCTTTCTTGTTTCTTTTATTTTCGGAAGAGAAAAGTTTTGACGCCTAAGAAATTACAGTATAATATTGTAAATTTGCAAGTGAGTATATTTACATTGCAATGTATAAAGAAGTTGTCATTACAAGACATTATTGTAAAAATTAAGATTTACTACTTCATCTATGGCAAGATTTAGGGTCCCCTAATATCTCGCTAACCGACCCCGCGCAAGACAAATATCAAAAATTTAGAATATGGATTATACTTGAATGAACAATCAAAATCTAAATGTGATCTTCCGCTTCGTACCAAAGGTTAAAGGCGAAGGAGGTGAGCCCAAAGAAACATTTTAAGCCGAAAAAATGTTAAAAGTAGTTGTACTTCCCCCTTAATGCTTAACTATTACTGTAATTTACCTTTTACCTCCTGTTTCTGATTGTCACCAGAAAGCAGTGACAGTACACGTGCTTTGCAGAGTGGAGAAATATACTCGATTTTTTTTACAAATAATCAAATGGGAAGATGAAATTCTTGTGATAAGAAAGTCTTATGTTCTTCAAATAATCATAATTTATTGTCCTTATTTCTGTCAGTGATTTTTACATAGACTCAGAACAACAAGATAAATAGAACTGGAAACGAGAGAGTTAAATGCTTTTTCTCTTACACTAAAACACTTCTGCATTTTGCTGAGATTACCATTTTTTAATATGTACGTGTCATATCCCGGGCTAATTCTGGATACCAAAGTTACAAGGCAATTGGTACCGGTAAGTCTGAAGTTTGTCAATCTCCGATCTCAACAGGTTGTTAAAAGAGATATACACATTTCATGTTGTTATTTCTTCGTTACAAAAACATTTCTGGTTACCTGCATTCATGGAGAATTACTGAACTTATACACTCCTCACAAAAAAGGCAAGAGCTAACAACATGGAGCTAGGCCATTAAATATCTACTTTCTTATCCAACAATCGTGCCTGGTATAGAGACCCCTTCTCTCTTATACTTTCTTCTCTTCCATATTAAAATCAGTAATAACATGAGCACAATTCTATTTACAAAATATACAAGTGTTAATATCAAAAGAGCGAAAGAATAAAAATTAAACGAAACGAGATCTATAAGTGGATGTAGAGAAAACCTTCAACATCTCAATGAGCATGTGTGGGTTCCCTTGGCCTTCACCCGTTTCTTCCCACTTTCTTCATTCCATCATTTCATTCGTTTCCCTATCACCGTCTCCTTTAGCCTAGCCAGACCGTAACCTTGAGACGTAATACTAAAAGATTTCATTTCATTCCATATCTAAATGAAAAATTGAAACCAATAGATTTGTGTTAGAGGTACAAATGGGAGATAAGAGAGAGAGAGAGAGAGAGAGAGAGAGAGAGAGAGAATAAGAGATAGAAGAAAAAGACAAAAATAGGCACAGATACAAAATATTGGATTTAAACGTAGGAAGTAAAGAACGTAATATTATAAAGTTCCCTTTCCAGAAATCCAACAGTAATATTTAAATAACATTTTCTGTCAGAACTATCCGAATAAATATCTAGCGGATGCTTGAAAAATTCATTAAGTCACTTTTAAAATCAATATCATACTTGCTAATCAAATTAAGTACTCAATTTCCAGTGAAACTTAAAATTTCGAGACACATCTACGATCATGCCAACACTTTAACACACATCTTGTTTTTCCACGTGGTTCAGTTGCAAATTCGGTAGTGTTCATTAAACGTACTGATCTGAAATACTTTATAACGAACCTAGTAGGTAGCGTAGATCATGCCTTCCATTCCAAACCACTAATGCAAACATAGAAAGAAAATACTTTAGAAAAAAGACGAAAGAAAGAAAATTCGTCGAGCCCTATTTGAATGCTAAAAGGATGAGTCCCATTATCAGAAAGAGCCTACATTAAATGTCTGAATTGTATCATATTTAAAAGCTACAAATGTTTGAAACGAAAATTGAATATTGGTTTGTTATACACGTAACAACTCTGGCATATTTTCCCATTTAATTTTGTAACAAATTAGTATAACAGAATCTCTCTTCAAATAACCCGAAAGAAAGCCATTTTCTACTCATTTTTTAACATTTGTACTCGTATCTTCCGAATATCCAGTTTCCATTCCACATATTTAGGGTATAACGTTGTATTCGCAATGATAGAATGGACACGCTAGGGTCAAAATTGGTCATCACAGAGGCATGGTGATTTGATTGAGACTCATTAAGCCACATGAAAAAGAAACACTTTACTTCTTTCCTTCACTTACGGTGTGCATTTGTGTGCGAGAGAGACAGACAAAAGAAAAAGATGCAAGACATGAAAAGAAAACGTCATGATAGATGTATAGAGAGTGAGGGAGAAGAATATAAATATGGAAAATACTTATCATTACTCTGACATCATTATGACGAAGACTGCACACACAGTTTATTCGGATACTCACCTTTCCGTTGGTAGCGAATGCTTTATGAAATAATAATAGTACCTGATGAGGATTTGAACCGAGATTTATCGTTTCAAAATCTAGGATGGTACCAATATATCAACCGTTACTCTACCTGAAATTTATTTAACAAAAGGTATACTGTTTGTTTCTAGGAAAGATGACATGAAAAATGTATACTGCAGACAAATTAGGTGTTTCGAATTGTCCTAGTAGCCCCCTTAGTTATTATTTGACTTTTCCAACAAACATTTGTAAATCGTCTCTATCAAAATACAGATGTTTGCTTCCACACTCTTAGGGATCACTCGTATAGTATAAGTCACTCTTTGATTCTTCGCGATCACTTTGTGAAGAAAATGCCTTTGTGATGACCAGGATTTGAAACATTTTTGATTCTATAATGCTCGTGAGTCCAGTACGTTACCCCTATCCTACCCTGCCACCTGAAACTATAACTCAAATATAAGTAAGTTCAGTTCTGCACTTTGGAACGAACAGGCTTCGTTCTGTAAGGCTATTTACACCAAGGTGCACGCAGAAATCCATTTGTACGACTACCTGGAGAAATGTTAGTGCTTACTTATAAACAATAACATACCACCAAGAAAATACATAAATCTTAACATACTATACAGTAATTACGGCGTGCAAGCTCAAACGTACGCTTATAATAATAATAATAATAATAATAATAATAATAATAATAATAATAATAAATGTTGAGCTTCATTTTGTATTTGTCATTTCAGTGAATAACAATATCAATATGCGGAGTCTATCTAACGCCCGTTCTTTTAAGATTAGGCAGTTATTCCATTTACTCTTCCGCTTGCAGAAAATCCACGCACGTGGTGTTTATCCACCATCCGTTTGACATTAGGTGGAATCGATCTTATGAAGACAAAATTCGAGCAAAGTACTACACA
>NW_027656811.1:0-59690 GCF_964235325.1 Thermobia domestica
ATGAGCTACGGAATAAGATACACAAGACATCTACGCTATAAATATATGGCAATAACCGTAAGCTTCACGCTGTGAAAGAACATTTTTTCCTTTTATTAAGGTTTACGATATTTCTATAGTGTTTTCTGTGAACTGCATAGATAGATCATGCAGTTATCAATTTGGTTAGGGACTGAGCATTAAAAACTTTTAAAACATTTAATTAAATCGCGATGTGGTAGCAAGGAATGTGTACCGATTTCACTCTCATAGTAAGGGGCAAAAGATAGTATACCGCAGAAAACAAGCATTTTCTTATGTGACAGATAATCCATCACTTGGTAGCAGGGGCGTAACCAGGATTTGACTTCAGGGGAACCGCTGGCTAAACGTTCATTTTGGGGGGTGTCCGGGGGTCTACCCCGGGAAAAGTGAATAAAACCGCAATCTTAGGAGGTTATGTTAACAACTTTTACAAATGTCGGGGGTTCCAGACCTCCTGACTACTCCTTTGCTTGGTAGCATCCATTGTTCCTGATTATAATCAATCTGTTCACTTCCACCTTCAGCCATAATTTTATTCTTCCAAGCCAAAAAGAATGCATTCGTTCTACGCATTTGGCGCTCTTAAAAATAAAATTATGGTATAATTAAACGTGTGATTTTGAGATTTGAAGGTAAATTTATGTCCCCTAATTCCCAAAACAAATCTTATGAGGCAATCTGCTCCCTAAGTCCCGCGTATGAGCTTCCCCCTATTCTAAATAGAAAATTTAGTTTGGGTATTTTCTGCAAAACTATTCGCGAGATATAGAATTTAATACTCAATACTTTTGTGTACTTGGTACGGGAATTCATAGAATTGGAAGTAATTGTTTTCTGTGAGTACAATTATGCAGAACAGCCATGAATAAATGTTTTGTGTTGCTAAAAATGTATGAAAATTGTAAGGAAATTTTCTAGAGAGGTGAAAAATATTCTTCCCAGGCTGGGACAACAGTAATTACGTTAGTGCCAGTGAAAGAAAAACTAGAGACGGGGAATTTCCCTAGCTTCCCTCCTACAAATAAATCGCTGGTCGTAACGAATGCTTTGTGCTTGACGTATGACTGTCTATCGTTCTGTGTGGCTCCCTGGATGAGTGAGCAAAGGCGTTGCTTGGTAATCGTGAGGTTTATGGATCGAATCCGGTCGAGGAGTTAGGATTTTTTTTTCATTCTTCGTTCCCGATATTTTAAGATGTTTCTCTCCCTCCGTAATCATCTGATGCTTTCAACTGAGTTCTCCATTTCAATTCAACAATTGGTAGTGGGATGCTCTCAGGTTCGGGTGAGCTTTTAAGTGTCTACTTACAAAATCAAAATTTTTGACCAAATATGGATGCTATCCGATCATTTTGTCTCCAATTCTAAATTTGCACATGCGAGTGTATTTCTCCTCTATCATATTTGCATCTCCCATTCTCCTATGTCTTAAGCCATGACACAAGTTGACTTTGGAGCAAAAATTCAAATCATAAAAGCGCTATACCAATGGGCTCACTCTCGCTAAGCATTTGATAAAATTATGTTTTCATACTGAGGGAGGGGAGAATTCGCTTTTCCTACCCCCCGTGAAGTGACAGAATATTTCTTCAGGTTCTGCAAAGTCATTTCAGATCAAACGACTGAAAGAGGGTTCATTCAAACAGCAACAGGATTGGACTTTCATTTTTTGTTGAGCTTTATCTTCACGAATAGGACGAATATCAAGTAGTATGTTTGGCATAAGAACTACACGTCTAAGATTCATCTCATTTTGGAGAAATGATGCTGTAGACGGTAGTGGGAATTTCACCCAGATGTACGGAAATTTTCAGTGCCTGGCGATTATGCCACCCACTTACATTTAAAGCTAATTCGGTTGCAATTCTTCCCGGCAAATGCTTTGGACTCAACTGGTGGAGCACTCGTCCCGTAAATCTCCATATGGGTGTATACTCTGTCAAGAAAGTTTATGCATGTTTTCCGCAGGATAGTATCTTGCCCCTAGCTGCTATGAAAATAAAATACTACACATTGCCTCATATCATTTCGCCCGTAGCTTAATATTTGCTCATGAGTTGAAACAGTATTTCTGGGCATTGCGGCAAAAATGCATTTGCTTTTTTTCTGGATTCTACGAAAAACACAAAGAGTGAACGCAATACAAACAAAAAACGAAAAAATACAATGCGATATAAAGTGCTTGGACTCTTTCGACAAATCACTCAATATATCGCTTTCCTTACTAGCAGATCTTGATGGTGCAAACAGTAACGCCGTGGGCTCAAGTTTACGTGGTACTCAGATTGATTCCCCCTGGAGATGTACCTTTTATTTTCTTTACAACAATAGAAGTTTTTTTTAAACTATCCAGTCATTCGAGAAAAGGAAATTGTGTAGAAACACAACATTTCACTACTGTATTCACATTATCGCAAAGAAATAAGATCATTTCTTGCAATTCAAACTCTAGACAATAAATTAGCCAATAATGTTTTTGGTATTATTATTATTATTATTATTATTATTATTATTATTATTATTATTATTATGACAAAAGAAGGAAAGAAAAAGACACATTGATAGGAACAGAAGAGATATAGTTTATGTTAGATTCTTTTTAGGATTACACATGCACTTAATAATATTATTTCATTTATGGATTGACAGATAGAATTATTATTTTATGAGAACAAAAATGGAGTATAAATATGTGTTAGCTGGTAGCGTTAATGAATTTTGTTTCGCCCTTCTTCTAGATAGGTTGAGTTTATTTTGAGTTTAACGTCCATTTCAGCAGCAAGGATATATGAGATGGGACCTACTGATTAACGTGGAATCCGAACCACATAAGCTCCTGCCGGGAATTGAACCCGGGTCTTTTGCTAGATAGGAAGGTGAGGTGACACCTTGAATAGAATCCTTCTTGTGACTAGAGTTGAAAGTTCGATTACTATTTGTAATTTGTGTTATTTCTTTAATGCTTTGTCAACGTTGCATGTAGCGTTGAAGCTAATAATAACTTGTATGTCTCATGTAGAAAGAAATAGTTTCTCTCCTCTAGCCACTCTCCCTCGTAGAGTATTCGATAGCAAGGTGGTCTGAAGATCTTGTAGACCACGGATGGATTCCCGCACACGCAGAACCATTTTTATTTCTTCAGCACAACTAGAAAAAGAAAAAAAGAATCGAGACGCATGAAGTTGTGAGCTAACAAGTAAGACCGAACCAAAACTATGGGTCATTACGTGATTTGTTTAAAGAAACAATGAAATGGAGGAAAGTTGTTTTGTCTGTGTCTACGAATGGAGTATAAATAAAATAAACTACACTTCTGTCCAGAATTTCTGTCTCATGTCTTTCAAAATTACATAAGTAAAAATAACTCTTTCTTATGATAGAAAATGTTAAATGACTTCTTAGAAATATGCCGAAAACGGAAACCACATATTTTATATATATATATATATATATATATATATATATATATATATATATATATATATATATATATATATATATAGTTATTATTAGCCTCAACGCTACTTGCAACATTGGTAAAGCATTGATAAAGCATTAAAGGAATAACACGGATTACAAATTGTAATCGAACTCTCAATTTTAGTCACAAGAAGGATTCTATTTAAGGTGTCACCTCACCTTTCTATCTAGAAAAGACCCGGGTTCAATTCCCGGTAGGAGCTCATGTTGTTCGGATTCCACGTTAATCAGTAAGTCCCATCTCATATATCCTTGCTGCTGAAATGAATGTTAAACTCAAAATCAACTCAACCTATCTAGAAGAAGGGGGAAACAAAATTCATTAACGCTACCAGCTAACACATATTTATACTCCATTTTTGTTCTCATAAAATAATAATTCTATCTGTCAATCCAAAAATGTAATAATATTATTACGTTGTTTTGTAAACCTAAAAACAATCTGACATAAAGTATATTTCTTCTGTTCCTATCAATAGCTTCGACTATGTGTCTTCTTTTCTTCTTTCGTCATTCTAATAATAATAATAATAATAATAATAATAATAATAATAATAATAATAATAATAATAATAATAATAATAATAATAATAATAACAATAATAATAAATGGACACTGTTTTCCTCAGAAACTTGCGATATTTCTTACAGTGTAGAGCTCTGCCGACGACAACACACTGGACATTGTTTATAAAAATACCTTAAATCATTATTCGCTAACTTATTGTCTAGGGTTTGAACTGCAAGAAATGATCATATTTCATTATCTCGAATTACTGGATACTTTAGAAAATTTCTATTGCTGTGAGCAAAATAAAAAGTACCTCTTCAGGCGGAATCAATCTGAGTACCACGTGAACTTGAGCCCACGCTGTTGCCGATTACACAATCAAGACCTGCTTGCAAGAAAACCACTACATTGAGTGATTTGTCGAGAGACCAAGCACTTTACATCGCGTTTTTTTCGTTTTTATTGCGATCACTCTTTGTGTTTTTCGTAGAATGCAAGAAAGAGCAAATACATTTTTTGCCACGATGCCCAGGAATACTGTTTTAACTTATGAGCAAATAGGAAGCTACTGGCAAAATGATATGGGGCAATGTGTAGTATTTAATTTTCATGGCAGCAAAGGACAAGATACTATCCCGCCGAAAACATGCATAAACTTTTTTGACGGAGAATACAGAAACAAACATTAGAAAGTGGAGGTTGGATATATATAAGAAATGATAGCTTTTTCCAGTAGCAGCATAGTTTCATTGTATGTCTGATAGTTGGACAACCAACATGACAGTAAATACATGCCCGAAAACGTTACATGCCAGGATATTCATCCACTTGAAGGAAAAAGTATTACTATCTGAGAGCATCACTTAGAGAAACAACCACGAGATAAATCTGCAGAAATTCCATTCACGTTAAGTTCAAAGAGATAGAAATTAATGCAAAGGAAACGAAAAGAATAATACGCATCATGCAGAGACCGAAATATTATGGAAAGCTAAAAAAATGAGAAAAGAAGGAAAGGGAAAGGAAAAAGCAAAAGACATGGGAATAAATTAAATTTTAACACTTAAGGATAAACAGTCTCCGACTTTCCCCTGCTTCTTATATTGTCTTGGCTTTTCTCCCTTCTTAAGATAAATCTCTTTCAGTATCAAACACGAACATCATTTATAATGTTTAATTCCTTGAAAAATGTAACTCAGTCTAGGCTGAGACTCGAACACAGAATTCTTAGAACGACAGTCACACACGGTACCCACTTATCTACACAGGCTCTATCAATTGCGTTTATAAATCAACTATTATACTCGCTGTTATCAAGCGTGTTAAATCAGCCATTGTGAGTTACCCCAGTTATACTTGAAGTTTGAACTTTATTTACAGCCTTTAGCCACCTACGGCAACAGGCTCCATGTTTTCATTAAATGCAATTGTTCTGTAGATTAAAATCTAGGAATCTATTATGAATTAATCTCTTGGATGCACCAACACCAACAACACACGCACACACATGCATCGTGTATATATATATATATATATATATATATATATATATATATATATATATATATATATATATATATATAGATAGATAGATAGATAGATAGATAGATATAGATATAGATATATAAATTATCGGATTGATTAAGGATTAAATGATTTATTTCGTAAATTTACGAAACGCAACTTGAAGGGGGGTCGTTGCAACAGTAATGACATCTGGTAGCGTTGTTACGTAACACACGCAATATAAATAAAGCTTCAAAAGCGAAAGGTAAAAGTTGTGACGTGGATAAGTCTGTAAGGTGTCTGCCTTTTGAGTGGGCAGTGCGGGTTCGAGTTTCCAGTACAGCGATTACTTTCTCTTTCAAAATACATTTCTATATTTTTATATATGTTATTAATAATTGCTTTCTTGCATTTTTTGTAAATTATTTTAAATTAGTGGAGGTTAAGTAAAGTCAGGAAGGTTGAAAAACAAATTTGATTGATTTATCCGTGTGTGCTGTCCAGAGATGGAGCGGGTCAGTGTGTCACGGGTCAACAGAACGTGACCCACTGCGACCCTCCATCCACCGAGACCCACTCTGACCCACCAATCCAATCTGACTTAACAACGCATTACGACCCATTCTGTTCAGTGCATTGTAGACAGCTTCTGAACACTGGTGAATTTGTCTACGTTTTACTTACAAGGCTTCCTTTTTCTTCTTTTTTCATTTGTTTCTATTGAAAAAAGAACTTCAGGCAATTTTAGATATTGATATTTGCAATTGTAATAATAGCAATAGGACTTATTACTTAGCTTTGAGACGCTGTCTGTGACTTTTTAGATGAGCTAACTACTGGGAAAAAAAGTTTGAATCATGTGTAATGTATGAATTATTATATAAAAAATTGAATGTAACTATGTGTGCGTGAATATCACATCCAAATTGCCAAGTCAAATGAAATGATTTTTGGTATATAGTTAGGTCCCAATCCCAACTGGGAAGTTATCATACGCATATCGGTTTCATTATATTACGTATTCTAAGGGGTCCGAATTCTTGCGAAAAATGTGGTATCTCACAAGCGGTTCAACTTGGAGAGCTGAAATTCAGTATATTAATTCTTTATTATAAATAAACAGAACATGTTCTAGCATTTTTTTTAAATTCTCATTTATTGAGGGGGCATTTTCTGTATAGTGCTGTACAGAAGTCTTTGATCAGGTAATAGCGACTGCTTTGAAACAAATGCAGAGTATGAGAATTAAGTCTGTAGTTTGGTGTAGAGAAGAAACAAACTTGTGAATCAAAGGTTTAAGAACAACTCATGTTATTCGATCAGACAGACAATCGCGATATCACTTTGTCATATTCACCACGTATTTGAAACTTGCCTCCTCTCCCCTTCAAAACTGATATTTGAAGACAATGCAAATGAACTCACATTTTAAACCAATTTATTTATATACCTAGTTTCATCTTTTTCTTACAGCACACATGTTAATGAATGTAACATTATAAAAATTCAACTGGAGCCAAATGCTACACACATTATAGTAAAAAAGAATTCATTTCAAGAAGATCATCCGTTTTAATGTGAACACAAGACATACAAGCTCGTTGTCATCATTCTTAAAAGAAAGAAAGTTATAGAAATTAACCCTCTTCCTCACTTCATACCGAAATTTATCAAAAGGCTTGGATTGTGCTTACTCGTTTCTAATAAGGATTTTATATACCCTAAGAACTGAGTCATGTTTTAAAAAAGAAAAAACGCAGAGCAAACGTATCGGTTTCAAATGTTCTAACATCTTAATGTGTCATCCTAGTAACATCGAAAACGTTACGATTGCTGTGTGTGTGTTTAAATTCAAAAACTGTGTTTGCAATTTCGAGACAAAAGACGAGACGAGACACGAGAAATATCTCGTCTAGTGGCAACACTAGAAATAGCTAATTTGAACCACTTCTTGCTTGAATGTAGATTTAGAAGAGATGGAACCTATTCTTTGGATGCAGAATCAATGGCAGAAAATCAATTCTCGATATCACTTACTGCGTTTGCTCTGGTATCTGTCACACACACACGGATGAAGCCACTCTATAAGACTTCCGACTTTTATGCACGGCATATTTTGGAAGTTTAAAACCCGTCTAGTTCCATAAATATTATTAACACTAACATATCAATGATACTCTTGTTGTTTAATTCAAAAAGTTAGCCGTGAAATTTATGTCGGATTGAAAGTAGTTGTGGAAAGGCCTCTTGTTATATCCAATTTGTGGCTGTTCAGGTAAAACCAATATAATCTTCCTATTTTACATCGGTTTAATAATGCATAGGTCATTTCTACTGTATATCACCTTCACGGACAAAAGCGACTCGTGACTTAATGAAAATCCATTTGTTGGTTCTTCGAGGTCAATACATCAACAAAATAGCTAATACTAGGAGTACACGCGATCCATTACTTCGATAGAAGAGGCAAATTCAACACACATGTTTACGTATAAAAGACTAATGCCTTAAGCACTTAGTAGAAGGTTGAACTGGGTGCAAACAACATAGCAACGTTCTATGGCAAAGAACGCTGTGCCATGTAAAAAAATGCTCTGGGTTGTTCTATCAGTTGTGTGTATGAAATACGAGTTTGTTTGTGTGTCTCACTCTGTGCGGCCCGGGAATCAGACGAGCTGACCGAAAGTTACTATTTTTTTTGTCACGGATACCTTTACCCAGGCTCCTGACCAGGACTAAGCGTTTCTTTTAATTCGAACCAGTTTCTCAAAGGAAGGGAGCGTTTACCGGGACATGTGAAAATAGTAGAAAATGACCGATATTTGTGTTGAATTCAGTTATCGTGGTCGCTGAGATCAATGGTGACACTTCCATTAGCGATTACATTGAAAATCGGCTACCATTGTATGCGGGTCGGTGTCACCCGGGGGATGGGGGTACCGAAATATATAAAAATATTCCAAAATGGCCAATATTAGTGTCAAATCCGTAGTCTTCACGGTCGCTGAGATGAATGGTGATTCTTCCAGAGGCGTTGACTTCTAAATACAGCCCAATCGCTTGCGGGCGAGAGGCGTTCTTTTAAATTTCGAACCAGAGGGTCTTAGGGGGCGTTTACCGGGATATGTAAAAGTAGTAGAAAATGACCGATATTTTTCATTTTGTTGTTCAGTTTCTTTCCGTAGATATTTTATCTGACCCATCCGAAAAGTGGGTATTTCAGCTAGTTATTAATAAATGCAAGAAATAAATTATTAGTAATATACAGGGTGGCCCAAAAATAAGTATACAATATCGTACTGATCAGCTCATTGCATTTTATATAATTTCTTATTTTTATCCATCAGGTAAACTTAGTTTCTTTATTATTTGTTCTTAATATGTTTTACTTACATCTTAAGCTCAGAAGAGCCGAAGCAAATAAACCAGAATGTTGATCAATGCAGAGGTGTATGCATACTTTTGGACTACGTGAACAGATAGGAGTGTTTTTGAAAGAAAGAAATTAAAGTGTAAACATACATAACCGTATTTCACTTTATATAATCTATCCTAAACCACGGTCACTAATCTAAGATAATGTAGGAAAGTAATTAATAATAATAAATATGAGCACATAAAAATATATTTTGAAAGAAAAAAGGTCCCGTGGCAGAACTTGTTTACTCCAGATATTGAAGCGTTAATCAGAGTTGGAGTGGGTAAGTGGTTCTAGTTTTCTGAGTGGGTCGTGGGTCAACAGCATGTGACCCACTGTGACCCACCACCCACTCTGAATCTTTGTGACTTACTCCAACCCACCAAAACACATCGTCATCAACTCTGACCCATGATCCACGCCCTCTTCTAAACTAAATAAAGTTTATAATTGTAATAAAACAAGGCTGTGAAATTAGCACTAATCGGAGTTTGAATTTCTACGGTTCAACGCTCAAGCACCGCTCTGTTACAATACCGGTGGATCTGATCTTTACAATATACAGTAGAGAGTCAATTATCCGAAGTAATTGGGGGACATGGGTGTTCGGAAAACTGGTTTGTTCGGATGATCGAACTGTACTATACTGTACTGTACTGTACTGTACTGCACTGTACTGGACTGTACTTCTACAGCCAGTGCCAAACCGACAGAAGTGTGCTGATTGTTGAAACACAGCGACTGGCGGCTTGGCCGGTCAGCAGCGCCTTATGAAGGCCCCATTAGAAGCAATGTTCCGCCAGCGGTGGCTCAGTGCGGCGACTACTGTGGGAAACTTGGTTTGGGAGTGAGGGGGATGATGGACGGTAGGGTGGGAGAGTAACAGGTGCGAGCGAGTACACAGTTCGGTTAAGCGGTCGTTCGGTTGACCGACGTTCGGATAATCGACGCTCTACTGTACAATGATAAAGTGTTTGTCATGGGCCAAATTGCGATGAATTTAAACTTAATTATCATATATAATTATTTCTTTGTTGACTTACAGACATTTTCAGTGGAAAATGGGATGAAATTTGAAAGTCTCAAATCAAGGTAAAGTAGACCATAGTAAAGAGAAGTCTAAAATTGGCCATACAATTAAGCGACGCCTACAAATTTAAAATTCCCATGTAATTAAGCTTACAGTACGAATTTTATGTCCATTTTCCTCACAAATTTATGACGTGATACCCTTATGCTGTGAACGCTCCTTATGTAAACACAGGTTTCAGCAATTATTATAATAAAAAGAAGTAGATGTAAAATGCGTAACACTGTCGTTTTTATTTCTCAATAATTCCTTTCCAATTTGTTTCTGAACTAATATCGATCGTTTTCGATTGTTTTTAGAAATCAACCCTATACATAGAAAATGTCCCCCCAATAAAAGTGTTTTAAAAAATAATATTGAGATTAGGGCCTAACTATGTATATGCTAAATGTCATTTCAGTTAACTTTGCAATTTGATCATGATGATCACACACATAGTTATATTCAATTTTTATATAATAATTCATACATTATAGGTGATTCACTATTTTTCTCTAGTAGTTAGCTCCTCTAAAAACTCACAGGATGTGTCTGAAAAGTCAAGAAGTAAGTATTGCTATTATTACAATACCAAATATGGTCAATTGCCTGAAGTTCTGCAAGAGTGCCTGAAGTTCTTTCTTCAATAGAAAGAAATGTAAATAGAAGAAAAAGGGAGGCCTTGAAAGTAAACGATAGATAAGTTCACCAGTGCTCAGAAGAAGCTGTCTACAATGCACTGACAAAGGACATGTTTCGGTTCGAACGCGAGGATGAATATACGAGGGTTGGAACTTAAATAGTGGCAACACTGCTGTGGAGACACTATGCAATGAAATGTACTAGTGGCGCTGATAGCGCACGTTATTGACATACCTACCTAACCTCCGAGCAAATAGACTCGCCCGTCGCACGTCACCGGCAGGCGCACAAGCGAGGGAAGTACAGTCACTTGTGAGCGAGCGGTTTAACGTAAAGGAACCCATCGTGATGCAATTTTGCGCATGCCCAGGCGTTCCTTGAGGATGCGAAGCACAGTCGTATGCGTTAATCCGGTTTCGTGGGCGAGCTCACGAATCGTCAGGCGTCGATCACTGTCCACTAACGCGGCAACAGCTTGTACTTCTTCTTCAGAGACGCTAGGACGCAGAGATGAAAAAATGTTTTTTTTTTTAAAAAAAAAGAACGTTTTTTATGTTTAAAACATATTTTTTGTTTAAAACGTTTTAAACGTTTAAAACAAAGTACTTTGTTTTAAACAAAAAAAACGTTTAAAATGTTTATTTTGTTTAAAACAATAATCTAAATACGCATATATATTACATTTTTACACTCTTAGGTATTGCTTGCCATCTATATTCAACCGCTAGATCAAATTTCGGGAACTCCCCTAATCTCGATCCGCCCAAATGTTCAATTCCGGAGAAAGAAATCGGGATTTTCCCGATCTCCATTCACGGAATATGTAGTTTAGTTTCTTTATGTTACGTTCTACAGGTCGTCTGCATTCTTAATCTTTAAACACCCATTGAGGCAACTGCTGTGTCAGGGCTTTAAACCTCAATGGCTCAGTCTTAAACCTTAAATTAAGGCTAGAAGATGGTTTTGGTACCAATTTATTCCTGAAAGATGCAGCTTTGCTGGTGTGCATTTTATGTATATGGGAGGAGGGTAAATATCGTTTTTGTTGTTTTTTTAACAGTTTTTTGGGGGCCCATTACCATTCTTGGGGGATAGATTCATAAAAATTGTTACGTGAAGCAATGAAGTTGGCCACTACAAGGTAATATCGTGTATTTGTACTTCTTGCTTATATGGGGGAGAAAGAAGGGGCAAAGTTAGCCAATTGTGGAGTTTAAGTTTTTTGACGTAAATTACATTTATTTTTACAACAAACATCAATAGCTCAGTTTCTAATTAAGCTAGAAAGATGATTTGGTACCAAAGTATTTTTGAGGGATGAAGATTTCCGTCAGTTGCATTTTATGTATATAGGTGGTACGTACGTACGGGAGGATGAAGTTCGATTTTTTAATTTTTCATTTTTTTTTCATCAGGTTTTGGCGGGTATTCCTCTCCCCTTTTTGGTACATCCATAAAAATTGGTATGTGACGCAATGAGGTAGTCCCCTACATGATAGTAACCTGTATGTGTACTTGTTGTTTATAGAGGAAGAAGGGGTCAAATTTGGTTAATTTACATTTATTTTCGGGACGGTCCCATATAACACAAGATATATTTCACTGAAGTGGTCTAGAAGCGTAATTCTTGTTCGTGTATATGATGTGTGCAGCAAAAATGATTTGTATATGGACGTGGTACTAGTGGGGGATGGGAGAGAATGTCTAATTCAATGAATGTTTTCTGTGCTTTTTTTTTTGAAAATATTTCCTATATAAAACGAATTCATTATGCAATGGCAGCAATGGCTACCATTTCTTATATTATTGTCACAAGTATGTGGCCTAAACATTCATCATTTTGTCAGCGTAGGGTGGCTGCAAGGGTTGCCAGGGCTTCGCAAAGTCAATATTTTCATATTTTAATGATTTTTATGTCTGTTCTTTTTCTACGATTACGGCGGGAATTTCACGAATGTTACCTCATTGGAATTTGTGGTTTATAAGCTTTCCAATGGTGTATAACTCATGACTCTGTGATAATTAGGGAGGTCACCAGAGCCCCGAACGTGAGAGTCTTCCATGTTGTTAAAATCCCTGCGGGCATCTAGAGTTAATTGTGTTGTTATGCCGTAGACATTAATCATTATTAGCTACCCATGTTGCAGATAGAGATGTATCTTGAAAACTGTTTAGTTAAAATATGTCATTTGCTCCTTGTAGGCTAGTCACTGCTCTTTTCTATGAGTTGTATTGTATTTGTCAGAGCATTTCTTCTAGCTTATGATGTGAGAACTGTTCATTATTATGGAAATGATAGTGACCAAAAAATACCCAAGTTTTGAATTTGTGAATTTGGATCTTAGAATAGTGTATAGTGTGTTTAACCTCCGATATTCTTGGAAATTAAGAAATGTGGAAATACTTCATTTGAATTTCTGTTGGTTTAGTTATACGCACATTGATGTGCAGAATTTCGTTCAGTAATTGCTGTTATAATAAGAATATAACTCTGCTTGTAATTTACTCCATGCACAAATCCCGCGGAGGATGGGTTGTTTGTTAGAAAATTAAATTAACTTACTCAATCTGATATTTTAGTTGTTTTAAACATATTCAACCACCATCGAAAAAAAAACACGTTTTAAACATTTTGTTTAAAACGTTTAAAACAAACTGAATAAAACAACAGCCCTCGTTTTAAACATGTTTTAAACACTTGTTTTAAACATTTTGTTTTAAACATATCAACCCTGCTAGGACGACCTGCCCGATGCATGTCTGCCACAGTTTGCCGACCTTCGTTGAAGGCTTTTACCCACCGTGCCACTGTTCTGTACGGCAATGCCGATTCCCCACACACCTCTTGAAGCCCTTGATGACACTGTCGTGCTGTACGACCTCTGGCACGTTCCTGTTTCGAAAACATAGTGACACCTTTACGTTAGACCGTTCGCTCACAAGTGAGTGTGCTTCCCAAGGTTGTGCGCCTGCCGGTGACGTGCGACGAGCGAGTCTATTTGCTCAGAGGTTAGGTAGGTATGTCAACAACGTGCGCTATCAGCGCCACTAGTACATTTCATTGCATAGTGTCTTTACAGCAGTGTTGCCACTATTTAAGTTCCAACCCTCGTAAAACTTGGTAGACATATACAGGACCATATACTGACCACTGTAGGGGGAGTCATTCCCGTGTAAACTTAGTTTTCCGCTGACAGCGCCACCTATCCTTAGAGACACTAGTAGTTAGATTCCGCGCTGTAGGCGTGAATGAAGATCAGTTAGGTGCGTCAGTGTGTGGTAGTAAGTTCCAATTAGTATTTGGTTTGGTAGTCAGTGTGGAAAAATGACGCGGGCTGTTGGTACTAACTCCTTTCCTATAGTTGAACTGTTAAAAAAAGCAAACTAAGGGGCAAAATCATGGATCAAACGGAGCGGAAGGTGAGTCATTTGAGATATTTTGTGCATTTTAAGTATCAGTGAGTACGAAAATGAATTAAAAATGATACGCAAATCGACACTCTACAGATATTATGAAGAAAATATCAGGGCACAGGAAGACATCTATGATAGCATTTCAGAACGAGAATAAGACAGTATTCCATAGCGGGAACAAGACAGTAGTCAAAGCGAATCGACGTATCTCCAGCACGAAAACTGGGAAGTACAGATTTATTTTTCAGTTTACGGAAGACGAAATCCGGAGTATCTACAAAGATTAGCATGAAGGAGGATAAAACTCGTATAGGAACCTTCTGGAGCGACATAAGAAACTTACTGCAAAAATATTTGGATTATGTATACCCTCTGTCTACAAACTTTGCTTCATTTAAAGGGAATCGGGAAATGAAACTCCAAAGAGTCAAATGTAAAGTCATCAGAGAGCGTGGTGTATCAGTACATTACTGGCATTTACAGTGCTGGGATTTTTAAGTGGCAAAAGAAGTTGGTTTATCGGAGAAAAAGGGTCGCCGACTTTTATTGAAAACCTTTACAAACAAGCAAGAATTATTTCACGAACAATTCGTACTATCTGTAGACTATCGATGAGTGTATCATTTCTAATTCATTTTCCTACTCTCTTATAATTACATTGCACAAAAATATCGCAAATGACTCATCTTTCACTCCACCTGACGTCTAATCCTTAAATTTGCGCGTTTGCCTTTTAACAGTTCAACTACATAAAGGTGGTTAATGCCAGCAACCCGTCCCATTTTTGCATACGAGCTTACTACCACGCACTAACGCACGTGACTGATCTCACTCAGCGCCTACAACGCGGAACATAACTGCTAGTGTCTCGAAGGATAGGTAGCGCTGTCGGCGGAAAGCGAATTTTACACGGGAATGACTCCCCCTACAGTGGTCAGTACTTGGTCCTGTATAGACTACCAAGTTTTATATTCATCCTCGCATTCGAACCGAAACATGTCCCTTGTGAGCAGAAGGGTTAGTGAGTCAAAGTGGATCAGTGGATCAGTAGATCAGTGTGGGTCAGAATGGGTTGTTGGGTCAGAGTGAGTTACGGTGGGTTACATCCTGTTGACCCACGACCCACTTACAAATCTTGTCCCAATTGACCCACTGACTCACTCCATCTCTGGACTGCACACACGTATAAAGCAGTTGTATTTATCTTTACCTTCCTGAGTTCACTTAACCTTCATTAATTTAAGTTAATCTTCAAAAATGCAATAAAACAATTATTAGTGACAAATACAAACATATAGGAATGTATTTTGAGAGAAGGAAAAATCAAAGTGAACCAGCCGAGATTTGAACCCGCGTTGCTCTACTCAAGAAGCAGACATCTTACCGACCTACCCATGGCGGAACTTGAAATTTCTGGTTTTGAGTCTTATTTATATTGCGTGTCTTACGTAACAAAGCGACGAGATGTCATTAATGTTGCGACGACCTCCTTCAAGACCCGTTTCGTAAATTTACGAAATAACTCATTTAATCCTTAGTCAATCCGATAATATATATACACGATGTATGTGTGTGTGTTAGTGCACCCAAGAGCTTAATTCATAATAGATTAATTTATTCTTGATTTTCATATACAGAACAATTGCTTCTAATGAAAACATGGGGCCTGTTGCCGTAGATGGCTAAAGGCCGTTAGTAAAATTCAAACTTCAAGTGTAACTGGGGTAACTCACCGACAATGGCAGATTTAACACGTTTGATAACAACGCGTATAATGGCTGATTTATAAACGCAATTGATAGAGCCTGTGTAGATAAGTGGGTACCATGTGTGACTGTCGCTTTAAGCATTCTGTGTTTGAGTCTCAGCCTAGACTGAGTTACATTTTTTCAAGGAATTATATATTATAAATGATGTTCGCGTTTGATACTGAAAGAGATTTATCTTATGAAGGGAGAAAAGCCAAGACAATATAAGAAGCAGGGGAAAGACGGTGACTGTTTATCCTTAAGTGTTAAAATTTAATTTATTCCCATGTTTTTTGCTCTTTCCTTTCCCTCTTTCCTTCTTTTCTCATTTTGTTTAGCTTTCCATACTTTTTCGGTCTCTGTATCATGCGTATTATTCTTTTCGTTTCCTTTGCATTAATTTCTATCTCTTTGAACTTTACGTAAATGGAATTTCTGAAGATTTATCTCGTGGTTATTTCTCTAAATGATGCTCTCAGATAGTAATACTTTTTCCTCCAAGTGGATGAATATCCTGGCATGCTATGTTTTCGGGCATGTATTTGCTGTCATGTTGGTTATCCAACAGTAGTAGGACATGGTTACTTCTGGCGCAAATTTGGGCCGCGGTGGCTCAGTGGTAGAGCGTTCACCTCTGGTGCTTGGGGTTCCGGGTTCGATCCCAGCCCCCGCCAAGTGAACTTTGTGGTGGACAAACACCGTGTGCGTGGGTTTTCTCGGGGTTCTCCCGTTTCCTCCCACTTTCTTCATTCCACCATTTCATTCATTAATCATTATCACCGTCTCCTTTAGCTTAACCGGCATAACCGTGGGACGTAAAACTCAAAGATTTTTCTGGCGCAATTTTGACCCTTTTTTCGAACCAGATTATTTAGACATAAAATGAATGAAGTAGCGTTATGCGCAAAGTATACCCATAACTACAATGCTAAAGTGAGATTGAATATGCTTTTATGACATTTAAAATCATAAAAGCTTACATCGAAAACTTATAACTTATAGCGCTGCCTTTGATTGAAAAAATAGTTTTTGTTTGATCGAAATCAGTCCACAGATGGCTGAATGATGATAAGTTAAAGTTAAGTATGTTGATTCGCTGGCTACATCAGACGCACATACATAAATTCAGCTTACAAACCAGTTTCAGTTCAGAGAAGCAAAGAGTATACAGCCTCTCTCTTTCCTTCTCCTCACATCAACATACATATATACACATTAGCCTCTTCCTTCAACACAACTTCTAGCTAGCAGTCGAAATGGCGCTGTACAATGATGTAGTCTCCTTCGGGGAGAAAACGTAATACATGACGTAGTCTCCTTCGGGGAGAATACATCATACATGACGTCATTGAATCCGTGACGAAATATCCCTCGAGTCTCTTTCTCTCTATCCTTCCCATTCCTTCCCATCAACACTCAGCGATAACAGAATATCAGAACTAAATCCTAAGTTGCAAGACAAAAAAGAAAAAAGTCAGTGTATCCAACTCAATATTTTTTTCGGAACGTTCCAGGATCTTAATTTTTCAACATATCGCTTTAAAACATATAGGGATGAATTCACCCCATTACTAATAAATATGATAATTGTTAAAAGTGAGTTGGCAATACTGGCAGCCT
Organism: Thermobia domestica; assembly: GCF_964235325.1. Lineage (NCBI taxonomy): Eukaryota > Metazoa > Arthropoda > Insecta > Zygentoma > Lepismatidae > Thermobia > Thermobia domestica. The sequence continues at coordinate 17,432 of NW_027656811.1, forward strand.
TACCCCAAATAACGTTAAAATTCAATAGCTCGGCTCCTAATTAACCGATTTCAAAAATTCAAACGGCAAATGAATACTAATAACATAGCCAATTTTATAAAATGCATAAATGGTTGCATAACCCTCAGGATATGTCTAACTTTTTCAATATCTCTACTAAATTTCATCAAATCGAAAAATAAAAAATACTACCATAATCACAATAAAATTCTAAGACTTTTTTAAAGAATAACATTTTCCCGAAAACTCAAAAATAAACCCGTAAAAAATTCCCGAATTTCGAATTTGCTATAACATCATCAAATATTAACCGATTTTCAAAATTCAAACGACAATCAATAGACAAATAAATTTAATATCTATCGAATGTTTTGTAGGTTGCATAACTCTAAGGATATAATAACAAAAAACTCAAATAAATCTCTTATTTATACATGTATCTTTAAAATTTAAATGACATTATGTTCTGTATATCCAAAGGCCTTAGATTTTATAGTCTTGATACTATGAAAACACTTATACACTTAAAACATACTTAAAATTACAAGTTCGGATATTGATAATGGAATCTTCTGCTAACCTCGTTCTCAATAGGAAATAGTGACTTCTTAAACTCTGTCCACTGATCATAATTCAAGCTGAATAGACAGCCGTTAATATCAAAAACAACTTGAACTTCGGTCTGCACATTTTTCACAATTACATTGAAATTATTAGTAAGTATAAATTTCTTTTGCGGATCCATTTTATCCACTCCATTTTTTACTTCTGACGACATATTTTTGTTCATTTTTATTATTCTTAGGATTCACAAAACCGATCATCATTTGAAATTCACATACAGAACTCAACAGTTGGATAATTATCTTTTAAACCAGTGTATTTGATTTTTATTCCATCTTTAACGATCTCATCAATCATTTTATCTGTTAAGTGTTTTGTAAATCTAGGTGGAAGAAATACCTTAAACTCTTCACATTCAACTAAAATGCTCATTCCAAACTTAGTTTTAATCTTTTCGATTTTCACAATCTTATATTCTGTATTTAATTCTAATTCTCTTAATCCAATAACCTGTTTTTGTTCAAGACTTCCAAGTTTATTTAAAAGTTCAATATGACTCGCCATCGTATTTATTATATAGAAAATCAATCAACACTCTTCAATTTTTATCTTCACCAAAAATATTTAATCATTTGACGGTTCTGCTTTAGGCTTTTTTGATCTTAGTAAGAATGAGTAGAGACCGGGTTCGTTAATAAAAACAGTTTGAGGATGAATTGTAAGGTGAGCGTTTTGCTCACCTTTAAAATCTCTATATACCCCACAACCCAGAAACGTCATCCAAGATCATGTAGACGAAGAAGATAAGAAAAATTTTTCAGAAGTTAGGAGCGACAATTCACCGCCCCGCGTTAATCCACAACCACATACAATCTTCATCATTTTTTATCAATTTCGTTTTATGGAAAAACTTCCATAAAACAATACAAACATGCATTTAACTATCTAAAACTCTTCTACTACTTTCTCATTCTTAGGGTCATATGTAAAGTTCTTTTGTCCAATTAAAATCGCATAACATATAGTATTAGCAGCCACAGCTTCTGCAAAGTCTACTACAATCTTTATGTTTGTTCTCTCATTTGCCGATACATTCTTCCTCTTACTACAATTAATCACATACATTGGTCTGTTATCTATAAACTCTTTAGGGCCATAGTTCATTTCGGTATTGCCACATGTTATTCTCTTAAATGCAGTATAATCTTCATACATCTTAAAATAATCCCTGTTAGCAATATCTAAGTTTCTTGATTCTTTTGGAAATACCTCATTCCTTCCATTCTTAAGATAGATATTCTTTACCTTACAATGATCAAACTTACTTGCATCTGCTGTTTGTTTACCACTTCTATCAGTTTGGAACATTACAACTACGAAATCAGGCATATCAAATTGTCTAGAATTAAATTGAGTAGTAACATCAAACTCCAAGAAAGAACCTACAACAGTCTTCTGAACACATTGATAAGTATGGAATGAAAACATGATTTTAAATTCTTTAAGAATATTCAACTTTAACTTGTTTTCATAATTAGATTCGTATTCAACAATAGGCATTCTTATCTCCATACTTTTTATTGTTATTTTTCCATCATGAGGAACTGCTGCACCTGATCCTGATCCAGTCCATTTGTACAAGACATCGTTATTGTTGTTAGCTTTTGTAAATGTTATTCTCAATCCACCTTTCCACATAACCTCTTTATAATCACTTAAGAAGCCTGGAATTAATCTTAATGGATACAAAACACTAAAGTCCTTTCTTAGACCAAGTTTATCATCTGTTTCAAATCCTGCTTGTTTTAGATATTCAACTTCTGGCTTGGAAATCTTTAATGTTCCGATAGCTGTAGATGTTATTCCAGGTAGTTCAATCTTATCTATAACAACTCCATGCTTTCTAACCTCAATTTGAGAAAAGAAGAATGGTAAGAAGTTATCTACAAGTTTTATAGTATCATTTGCACCAAATGTTCCTCCAACTGATGCACCAAGAACTTCAAAAGTCATATGACAATCTGCTTTGTGTGGATGAATAAAACCTTCCCCCACACCGAAATCAAACTCAATATCTTTGTTAGCTTCATTCAAATTATTAAATGTTCTTGTGTTAGCTTTAAAACTGTAACTCGTAACTCTCAACACTATCCATTTATTATAAAGAAAATCTTGAAACAACGCTTTTATGGGATATACCCACAAAAGAATCATACATAATAACATTTAAAAACTTATAACCCCCATCCTAACTTAACCTTAGCATTCATAGCAGTACCAACCCCAAAAGCAGCTAATCGTTCACCAATTGACGCATCAATACTAAATGCTCTTTTCCATGCTTTAGTTTCTAGTTCCTTATCTGCAATATGTCTTGACTCTGTATCTTTATTGTCTCTGTAGTATATATCGTGTTCTTTACAAGCCTCATCTAATGGGTTAGTTCCTTCATCACCTCTTTCTAACCTTTCTTGAAGCTTCGTAAAAGGCCCGCAAAATCTGAAGCCTGGTATATGTAACTCTGGTATCCCCTTCATGTTTAAAATCTTATTCATTAGTCCTTTCCCAAGCTTCTCATCATTCCAGAATCGTGGTGGTAATGTATTTAAGATCTTAATCAAATAACCTATACCTTTTGGATCATTAGGAATAAATTGTGAAAGCTTATTATTAATCATACTCACTATACCTACTTTCTCATTATAAAAGTTATTATTACCAGCCCTTTCTTCTCCATCTATAACTATTAACCGATCAATTAACTTTCTCACATCATCCATCCATATATATTCTTTAGGTATCTCTGTATATTGTTTAATTCCTTCACCAGTCCTTTTAGGTGTCGTGTTCTTTTTAGGAGTTGGAAATAAAGATGGTTTAATATAATTATCCCAAATAGGCTTGATAATATTAATGTACTTAGAACCTCTACTAGATGCTACTTTTTTATCTCGATTATATTTTTGGAAAGCGGCATCTGATTCTATTATTATTTCTTTGTTTTGTTCAAAATCGTCATCATCATAATCTTCAATGGTTTTATTAGTATTCATCGTTAACAATTCCCATAGACCTTCTGTTCCTTTATAAGTTTTACCATTAATTATCAAATCATCACCATTCACTTTAACTTCAGAATTTCCTACCTTATTTATTATTTTTCCATCTTCTTCTACAGTTCTTATTCCAAATACACTATCATTTCTTTTACTATAATATTTCGTTGCAATCTTACCAAATGATTGGGCTGTTGTTAAAGGCTCTACTCCTTCCACTTTGTCTTTAATTTGTTTTCTCATTTGTTTTATTTCTCACGTTATAGGTGTATCACTACTACTTGGAGAAGTATCATAAGTTATCTTTTTAGGTGTTTCTAGTAGACTAGGATCTATTGAAGCCGTCTTATGTACAACTGGAACAAGTTCAGTTATTAGATTTTTATTTTGTTCTGCTACTTCTTTGATCTCACTTCCCAAGTTTTGAATAGCATCAATTACAGGTTGTTCTTGTGTTTTAAATTTATCATATATACCTGCTCTTTCTTTCTTCCAAGATTTGAAGCCCTTTATCAAGAACTCCTTTAACTTGATATTCTTATTAATTTCTTTCTCATCCATTTATTATATAGAAAACGAACAAACGTCAATAAACGTTAATAAACGTCAATAAACGTGAAAAAACGTGAAAAAACGTCAATAAACGTCAATAAACGTTACGTTAAAACGAACAAACGTGAAAAAACATCAAACGTTTATAAAGTGTTTTATCTTGTTCCTATACTTACCATTGTTTACCTTCCTTGTCATATCAATTACTATAAAACCATAATCTTCTTGCCAACATTTTGAACATATCTCTTTAAATTTATCATAAGACATATCTCCTCCTACGAACTCATTATACACATGTTTAAGATTAGTATCATCTTGTCTGAATATGCATAGGAAGTTAACGTTATCTCTTATAAGCTGTTTAGGTACTTTTGAATATGTTTGTGCAAGATAGAAACAGTCTAAATGTCTATGCCTACGTCTTGTAAAGTAATTTCTAACAGTATCTTGATTCTCTAAAATGTAATCATCAAACACAGCGACAGAGTATTTTTCACATTCATCAATAGGTACAATAGAATCATTACCGCTTAAGAACGTTGCTATTTGCTTCTTAAACTTTAGTTCTGCCTTTTGAAATCGATCTTTTAACTGCTCATACTTTGGCTGATTCATGCTTTTAGAATATATATAGAAGTAATTATTGTTTAACCAACCTGGCTGTAATAAAAAATTAAATAGCAAAAACGTCTTACCACACCCAGATGGACCCACTATAAGGCATCGAATATCATCAGGTATAAGTTCTCCATTTCTTTTCTTAGCTGTTGTTTCTTTTATCATCTCTTTTACATCCCAATTAATAGTTTTCTTACTCATTTATTATAGAGAAAATCGTCTCTTTTATCTTATATCTTTAAGTTGTTCTCTGATCTTAAGCAACGTATCTTTTATATATTCGTTATCCATTTCACCATTTAATGTTATTATCATCTCTAACTGTTCTTTAAATGAGTTAATACAAGTGACAATAGTTTTATATTCGTCTTTTCTTTTGCTTATGTTTAACTTAGAAGACAAACCTGTTATTATAGCACTTCCAGTTGCAAGAGACGTTGTTAATATTGAGTAAATTGTTACAGGTATAAAAATATTAATAAATCCAGTTGTTGCAGAAAGTATAACCGACAACGTGATCAAAGTGTAGTATGTATATTTAACAATTCGTAGTTTTCTCTTTTTCTTCTCTTTTAATTCTTTAAACTGTATTCTAACTTTTCAATGATATCTTCTATTAACTTGATTACTTTCTCTCTTGGAATATCTCTAGGTAAATCAAACTCATTCATTTATTATATAATAAATGGCTAAGATATTTAAGTTAACGAGTGATACTTCTGTTTTAAAGAAGAAACTCCATTATGAATTAGACAACAGTAACAAATATTTAAGTATAGGACTAGTTGGGTTTTACAGTACATATCTAACTCCAAACATTACACATAATGCGTTGTTTAAGTATGGAGATGAAATTGTTCGTATACCAAATGGACAATACAGCTTAAACAGTCTTAATGATTATTTAAAATCTCGCTCCATAAACATAACGTTAAAAGAGGATCATATAACAAATAGAGTAAAAATAAAAACAGGTGATATTGATATCATGATGGGAAATTTAGATACTGTTCTTGGATTTAGGTTTTATGAATTTTTAGGAAAGAACAAAACACATATTGGAAGTAAGTTGCCAAAGTTTCATCCGTTTGATACTATAAATGTTCACTGTAATATAGCAGATGGTATGTTTGTTAAAGATACAGAATACACACATAGAGAAACAGGAATTATTGCATCATTTAAAACAGATGCCGAGTTTAAACATAGTATTATTTATGAGCCTACTTATCCATTATTTTTCCCTATATCTAAAGACAAGGTTGACAATTTAGAGATAAGGATAACAGATGAGAATGATTCCTTAATTGATTTTGGTGGAGCTACAACAACTGTACTTTTACAGACTAAGATTTTCTCTTAAATAAATAGGAAGATGTGTCCTATTAAAAGTTGTATGTTTAGCGTTCCTTACAACGAACTAAAGGATTTAAATATTGATCATGTATTAACAAAGAAACAACTTAGTAATAAATCTAAGAAAATTAAAGAAGGTAAAGAAATGGATTTAACTTTAACTACTGCACAAATGAAAAAGATTAAGAAAGAGCATATGGGTGGTTTTATTTTTACAATTCCAGCCATTTTAGCAGCCTTAGGAGCAGTTGGCTCATTAGCAGGTGGTGCAGCAGCGATTACTAAAACTGTATTGGATGCTAAGAAGAATAAACAAGAACTTGAAGAACAAAAAAGACACAATATGGCAATGGAAGAAAAGCAGGGGGCAGGTAAACCAAAGAAGTCAAAAAACTAAAACCATTGACCAACTTCGATATAGAGAGGTTGGTTAAAGAATTAAAGATAAAACGATTTAGAGGTGTATTTATGAGTGATGAACTTCAACAAAAACCCTATGTAAATGAGTGTGGTGTAGTTAACTTCGATAAATCAGAAAACATTGGTACTCATTGGATATGCTATTGGAAAGATAACAACATAAAGTACGTGTTCGATTCTTATGGTGGTGTTCCTCCTAAACAACTGGTACAATATCTTTGTACTGAAAACTTATTTTACAATGACGAACGAATACAAGACTTTAATTCAGTTATATGTGGTCATCTTTGTGTTAAGGTTTTAAATCTTCTAAATCAAGGGTATTCTTTTAGTGATGTTATGTATATGATTAAAAATGATTATGTTTAAGTGCTTTTATGGTTTATATCCATAAAAGTTTTGTTTTAAGATAAATATGGAAGCTATATATTTTTAGATTATTTTGAGAAGCATGAGGATGAACTAGATCCACTAGTTAGATTTAATTTTTATCAGTATTTAGAACAAGTTAGTGAGATAGACTTAAAAGATAAAAACAACGTATATAATGTTACTGGTTTATGGAAAATGTTAATACCTAAATTTTTGTATACGGAAGAAGAGTTGAAAAAGTTACAACCAATAATTACCTTAGAGGAGTTGTTGTCAAATTATAGTTCTAGACCATTAGAATGCAGTAATTGTGCTAGTAAGTCATTAACAAAAGGTATGAGTAGGTACATTTGTGATGATTGTTCTGTAGAGAGTGGTTGGGTTTACAGTACTAAGGAAGAAATGAAAGCTGATTGTGTAAGAAAACCATGGTATGATACTACAAAAAGATTTAAGTTACAGTTATCTCGTTTGCAAGCTTTACAGGATAGAATTATTCCTGAAGAGGTGTTCAAGGTGTTAAATGATGAATTTAGAGATATATCAAAAGATTTAATATCAACAAAAGATGTTCTATTAGTACTAAAGAAAAACAAATACACAAAATATTATGATGATGTCTATTTAATACACTATCACCTTACCGATCAAAAACCATTAAAATTACAACATATGGAAGAAACACTTATAAACGAGTTTGAAAACTTATACGAAACCTTTAAAGAACTGTATCCGAAAAGAGTATTGTTTATTAACTTAAAATGTGTACTGTACTATCTGTTGAAAAAGCATGATGTTTATGTTGATATTGATTTTAAGCACTCACCTAAACAAATAGAGATGTTAAAGAAATGTTTTGAAAAATTAGGATGTACATGTTCTGTATAATAAATGAGTATGGATATATTTGGTAATGTTAAAGATAGAAAAGATAATGTTAATATTAGTGAAGAAAAATTAAAATTGTTGAAGAATTTAAATGATGTTGTTAGCGTAAGTCAACTTAGGTCAATAGAAACCCAATTAGAGAACGATAGAAAACGATTTGAAGATGCATTAGAAACGTTACAAGACACATACGTCAAGAAAGAAGATTTTCAAAAGCTTAGGATGGATACTACTAAATTGATTATGCAGAAAGAAACTATACCCTTTTTATGACGATTGAGAATTAAGAATGTTAAGGAGCCAATCTTTAAAATATTCAATCTTTCTAATGGTTATACATTTCTTTATAATGGGAAAATAATGCACATGGAATTAAGTTTATATAAATACTTTTTAGACATATATTTACGTGATACTTTGAAAATATACCTTTTAGCTTTAACAAGAATGATATAATTACGATTAAACCAAATAAAAATTCAGCTATGGAAGAAGGGCAATTATTGTGGTTATAATGTACTTAGAAAGAGAGCTTTCCTAAGGACGTTTGCTTGGACAAGGGGGAGTTTTACTCCCCCCCTTACAGAACGTTCATCTTCAAACAGTTTTTATCAACGAGTCTGGACTTTACTCACTTGTGCTCTAGTTTTACTGTGTAAGATGAGTTTTTGAAGTTCCCAGAATCCTGGGAACTTCGAATTTTGTTGATTTTCTATACAATAAATAATGATGATGTATTGTGTTAAGTGTATGAAATTGACAGATACGGAGAAAGATACCATTAGGATAGAACAAACAAAGAATGGAAGATATCTAAAGAAAGGTATTTGTTCTGTATGTGGTGTTACTAAAACTCAATTCGTTAAAAAGCCCGATTGACTAGAAGAAGGTAAAGTTGTTAGAGAAGACATTATAGAAGAAATTCACAAGCCATCTAGAAAAAACTTTGACAGATTAAGTGTAGTTATAAAAGGTATCGATGATCTTTGGCAAGCTGATCTTGTTGAAATGGATAGTGGAGTATTAAAAGGTGTTTCCAAATTAAATAAAGGTTATAAGTATCTGCTAACGATTATAGATGTGTTTTCGAAATATGCATTTGCTGTTCCTGTTAAAGATAAGAGTGGTAAAAATGTTACAGAAGCATTCGAATCCATATTAAGAACGAGAAAACCTAGTAACTTACAAACTGATCAAGGTAAAGAGTTTTACAATAAAGAGTTTAAGAAGTTAATGGATGAAAATAAGATTAATCATTACTCAACCTATAGTGGTAAGAAAGCTTCTGTTGTTGAAAGATTCAATAGAACACTTAAACAAAACATGTGGAAAAGGTTCACAACACAAGGGAATTATAAATGGATAGAGATATTAACAACATTGGTTAGTGAGTATAATAATAGAGTAATAGAACAATTGGTTTAAAGCCTATAGAAATTAATAAGAAGAATGAGCGAACAATATTGGAGAAAGTGTATCAAAAAGAATATAAGCGTGTTAAGCCCAAATACAAGTTAGGTGATTATGTTCGTATAAGTAAGTCGAAAGGGTTATTTGAGAAAGGATATACACCTAATTGGTCAACAGAAGTATTTGTTATTAGTGAAGTTATTCCATCCAATCCACCTACATATAGAATTAAAGATTTAGAAGAAGAGGATGTGCAAGGTAGATTTTACGAACCAGAACTATTAAAGACAAAACATAAAGATGAATACTTGGTGGAAAAGGTGTTGAGAAAGAAAGGTGACAAAGTATATGTTAAATGGCTAGGATTTGATGATTCGCATAATAGCTGGATAGATAAAAGTAATGTTGTAGTATAAATATAAATGTTGTCTTTTATGGTTATTATTCCATAAAAGCTGGTTTGACAAAATTCAAAGTTCCCAGGATTCCGGCCACTTCAAAAACTCATCTTACACAGTAATGAAACGTTACTCTCATAGCATACATTTCCACAGCCGGTATACCGGGTCTAGAAATTATCAAAAAAATTAGCAATACAACAAAAAAGCACTGGAGAAGAAATACGCACCTACTCTTCTACATATCTATAACAGGAGGAGATAAAGAAAGAATGAGGGGGAAATTTTATAAATGACTAGAAAATAAACAATCTAAAGAGTTAATTTCTTACATAAAGTCATTGCACCGAATTCGTAGGGATGACTTTAAGATTAGTAAGAAGTAAGAAACTACTTGAATATTATGATAAAAATTAGCTGGCTTACATCCAAGCCAGCAAAACTCAACGTATTATATAGAGCTAAAAGGTACAAACAGTGATCAAAGATTTTCTATATAATAAATATGAGTACTATGGATAATTCTCTTAGTTTAAATGATATTTGCTATGAACGGATTAAAGATAACTATTGGTATGGTATTTTTGGTGATTTTAAATTGATTATAGATAAGAACACAGGTTACTTCAATGCTACTAAATTGTGTCATGATGGAGGTAAACAATTTAAACACTGGTTAGAAAATAAAAGTTCAAAAGAGTTATTAGACTATTACAATAAAAAAAGCGTAGGTCGATTTTCCGGCAGACGCTCTACTTATCAAATAACAGGAGGAAATAAAGAAACAAACACAATCATCCCAGGAACATACGTTTATAAAAAAATATTTCTTGCTATAACCAAGTATGTCAGCAACGTCTTTACCTTTGAACCATACAAATTATCATATCTATTTGTGTGAGTAATAACTCTGAAAATGATTAAATTAACATTTTCTTAATAATGAATATGAGCACTATGAATTACTCGTATAGTTTAAATGATATTTGTTATGAACAGATTAAAGATAATTACTGGTATGGTGTTTTTGGTGATTTTAAACTGATTATAGATAAGAATACAGGATACTTTAATGCTACCAAGTTGTGTAAAGAATGCAGAAAAAGATTTGATCATTGGTTAGAAAACAAACACTCAAAAGATTTATTGGATTATTATAAGAGAAACCTAGCTTCCCAGTTTTCCGGGGAGCTGCAAAACCCATTTTACTATGTAGAACCATGTGGAAGATCGGATATGACAAATTTAATTTCTGGCACGTATGTATACAAAAGAATTTTTCTATCTATTGCTTTTTGGTTATCACACGACTTTTATGAAAAATGTTCTGTAATCATAGAAGACTATTTCACTAGGGACTTTAGACAATATAGAGAAAACCAAGAAGAATTGCAATCAAGAGTAGAAGAGATAGAACAAGTAATGGAAAGATTAAAAATAGAAAACGAAGAACAAGCACAAGAAATATCAAAACTCAAGTCAATAGCTGCAGAACATACAGAAGATCCGGGAAAAGTACACAAACTAATTATTATTAAAAAGAATCTATCTCCTATTCAACTACAAAATATATTAGACAAGTACGAAACAGACAAAAGAGAACAAGTTCAGACTTACGAAAATTACAGATATTGGGTTGGAAGAATTCAAGAGTGTAGTATAAAGACAAGATTACAATGCTTAAAACAAAAGTATCCTAACATGTCTGTATTGTCTAAAACCAAAGATCCAAATTCAATCAATCTTCTAAACAAAGCGAAAGAAAAGTATGATTGTATTATTTCACATGGTAACCATGTAGACTTAAAAAATGTGGATGGAGAAGATGATGATGAGTTTATTATTGATTTGTTTTTAAGTATAAGAGACAATTAACAATAAGTTGTGTGTTTAGATATTTGTAAAGGTTACAACTTTTATGATATAATAATCATAAAAGTTAATTAGTTAAACATTAAACAAACCATCTGTTATAACATCGAATGCTAAATTCAATATACTACCTAAATCGGGATTATTATGATATTTTCTTATTATAACTCTCCAATCTACGTAATGTCTAAATGAATATATAAACTCTAAAGAGAGGTGTTGATAAATTGAGATGTTATGCCAATGAGCTCTGTCTTTGAACTCTTCAATAAATCCTTCTGTTAAATTTTGAAATATTGAAATTGCTTCCCAATCTACTTTGTCAGCGTAATCTCTTATAAGGTTTTCAGATAATTGTTGAGTTCCAGATAAGCACCCCCAAGAAACTTTATATGCATGTTCTCGTATAAAGGCTTCAGAGAGTTTGTTTCCATAAGATCTAGCATCGAAATCAACTTTATCTATAAACTCATTAATAAATTCTTCAGATAGGTTTTGATTATACGATACTTCTTCCCAATCAACTCTATCTGCAAATTCTCTTATAAAGTCTTCTGATAAGTCTTGGCTTCCTGAAATAATCTCCCAATCAACTCTCTGCAAATTCTCTTATAAACTCTTCCAATAACTTTTTCCATAAACCTTGGGGTCCCGGGTTCGATCCCAGCCCCCGCCAAGTGAACTTTGTGGTGGACAAACACCGTTGCGTGGGTTTTCTCGGGGTTCTCCCGTTTCCTCCTACTTTCTTCATTCCACCATTTCATTCATTACTCATCATCACCGTCTCCTTTAGCCTAAACGGCATAAGCGTGGGGCGTAAAACTCAAACATTTCATTTCATTTTTTCCATAAACATATTTCGCTCAAATTAACTTTCTCCTGATATTTGCGTATGAAATCTTCTGTAATGTGATCATAGTTATATTCCCCCTCATAATCATCATAACCTATAGATAACCATTGTTCATCAGTCAGTAAATCTAATATCTCATCAGACAAATTCATAACGTTCGCATAGAGAATATTTTGTATAAGAAATGAGTTGTTTTCTTTAGTGGCTTTCTTGAACAAATGATCTAACATACCTATGGACACGCTAAAATTTATTTTGTCTTCATCATTATAACCACCAATATCTAAATGTTTACATACACAATCAAATATAGGTTTGTAAGATAATATTTCCTTAGCATTAGTCATATTCGTTTTTATTCTTAGATTTTTTAAATTTATCTCATTTTTGTTGGCTTTCTATATAATAAATATGGAGAAAGATTTTGATTTATTACATGATAGACTTAAACTAATTCATCATGATCTTAAACTCTTAGCAGCACTAGTAGAGAAGCAAATACTGTTAAAGGGAAAAGAATTATTAATAATGCAACAAAAAACATCTGATTTGAGTAGTGATGATGAATATAAATATGGTAGTGATGATTATGATGATGATGATGATGATGATGAGTAAGTTTACAAAAATGATTTAATTTTAATATGTATATGTGACTTTGATGGGATATTCTCATCAAAGCCGTGTTCTAATACAACGCGTAATATGTAGACAATGGCAGGAGTGTACAATGTTAAGTGTTGTATTAGGATATATGGGAGTAAAAATAGTATGAAAATGAACTGAAATAATCCGGCGAAGGTAAAAATTGAGTATAATAAGATTTTCTATATAATAAATAAGATGAGTAATTATAACAAATTTACTGTAATAGAACTAAGACGACAATGTAAAGAGAGGGGGATCAGAAGATATTCCCGATTAAGAAAAGCAGAACTGATAGACCTTCTTAAACAATATGACGATGAACAAAGCAGGAGACAGATTAGAAATATATTCCCATTTAAACAAGAAGTAATTGAAGAACCAAGAATCAAAGTTGAATCAATACCAATCGATGTAAAACGTCAGAACATTGCATTAAAATCAAGATTAGAAACATGGAGATTTAAAACAGATTATAAGCCACAAGATCCACTTGAACAATATATTACTGCAACATCTAAAGCTATATTAAACAGATTACAAATTAGCTTAAGTAAACATAGTTCATTAAAAGCCAATCTTTATATAAGTTGTACATATAAGAAAGGTGAAGAAACTCAAAACTTTTATTTTAACACTGAAAACCAAGAAATATATCGATCAAGTAATTTAAAAGAAGAAATAACTAAGATGAAACAAGAATGGATGAGCTCCAAGCTAGAGGTTCTGGCTGGGCTCTTATAAACATTAACTTTTTACAACTAGCAATCGTCAAATATACACCATATAGAGGATCAACATACATAGAATTACCTAAACAAATTCAAAACAAAAAGGCAGTAATTAATGTAAAAAATGATGAAAAATGTTTCTTATATTCAATTTGTTCTGCACTATACCCAGTTAATAAAGATCCACAACGACCTTCCAAGTAAAAGCAAGCTGTCAAATACTTACAAGAAAAATTAAAAAATATTCATTTTCCTGTAAAACTATGCGATATTCCAAGAGCTGAAAAATTACTTAATATTTCTATAAATGTTTATGCATATGATAAAAACTATTCAATCTATATACTACATCACACACAAAACAAGCAAGAAAATCATGTCGATTTATTATATGTAAAAGAACAAAATGAAGACCAAGTTAAAACACACTATTGTTGGATTAAGGATTTAAGCAGACTAGTATGTACACAATTAACTAAAAAGAGAGCTCGAAAATATTTATGTGACAGATGTTTGTTATACATTTACTCTCAAAACGCTTTAAATAAACATGAGCAAGATTGTTCGTTAAATGAGCCAGTAAAAATAATAATGCCTGAAGAAGGTAAATGTGTTGAATTTAAAAACTACCAATACATAATGAAAATGCCATTTGTGATTTATGCTGATTTTTATGTTTGTTACATAAAGTTATGGGTTGTAAAGAATGTTATCCAGATAACGAGCCATATACGAAAAAATATCAACAACATAAGCCATCTGGATTTTGTTATTATGTAGTAAAGAGCGATGGAAGTAAAACTAATCCTGTTTTGTATAGAGGTAAGAACGCTGCTACTAAATTTATAAGTTTGTTAACAAAAGAAGCCAAACACATATCGAACATATACAAACAAAATAACGAATTACCATTAACAAAAAGTCAGAGAAAAGAGTTCAATGAATCTAAATGTTGTTATTACTGTAAGCAGGAGTATACTAAAGAAAATCATAAAGTTAAGCATCACGATCATATAACAGGAAAATTTGTAGCACCTCTATGTAATAACTGCAATTTAAAAGTTAAAGTACCAAAGTTTGTACCAGTGATCATACATAACTTGACAGGATATGACTCACACTTGTTTATAAAAGAACTTGGATGTAATAAAGAAGAAATAGATATAATACCCAATAATGAGGAAAGATACATATCATTCAGTAAAAAGGTTGGAACTATAAAATTGAAATTTGTAGATTCATTTAGATTTATGGCTTCTAGTTTAGACAAATTGTCATCGAACTTGAAACCTGAGCAAATGATACATACCCAACACTTTTATCCTAATCAAGAACAGTTTCAGCTTGTAATAAGAAAAGGTGTTTACCCATATGATTATGTTAACAATTGGGATAGGTTTAGAGAAAGAAAATTACCGTTAAAGGAAGCATTCTTCAACAAGCTTATGAACACACATATAAGTGATGAAGATTATGAACATGCAAAGAAAGTATGGAAAACATTTGACATTAAGAATCTCGGACAATACTATGATTTATATTTGAAAACAGATGTATTATTGTTAGCAGATGTGTTTGAGAACTTTAGAAAAACATGTCTTAAAGCTTATGATCTTGATCCTGCTTGGTATATGACGGCACCAGGTTTAGCTTGGGATTCAATGTTAAAGATGACAAATATAAAGTTAGAATTGTTGTGGGATTATGATATGGTATTAATGGTAGAGAAAGGTATAAGAGGTGGAATTAGTTAATGCTCAAAAAGGTATGTAAAAGCAAACAATAAGTATATGGAAGATTATGATAAGAATAAAGAAGATTCTTACTTAATGTATCTAGATGCCAATAACTTGTATGGGTGGGCAATGAGTCAATATCTGCCGTATAAAGGATTTAGATGGTTAAGTGAAGATGAGATTGAAGAAATAGATTTCACAAATATACCTGATGATTCTGATACTGGTTACATATTAGAAGTTGATCTTGAATATCCTAAAGAATTACATGACTATCACAAAGACTATCCATTAGCTCCTCAAAACATATGTCCGCCTGGTTCAAAAAAATCGAAGCTATTAACAACCCTATATGACAAAGAAAAATATGTAATTCACTATCGAAACCTAAAACAATGTCTTTCACTTGGATTAAAACTTAACAAGATACATCGAGTAATAGAGTTCGAACAATCAGATTTGTTAAATAAATATATTGATTTAAACACACAAATGAGAACGAAAACAACAAATGATTTTGAAAAAGACTTTTATAAGCTCATGAATAATTCAGTATTTGGGAAAACTATGGAAAATATTAGAAAGAGAGTTAATATTAAACTTGTAAGTGATGAGAAAAAATACGAGAAGCTTGTAGCAAAACCGAATTATAAGAGTACTACAGTTTTTACGGAAAATTTAGTAGCAGTTCACATGAACAAGGTTAAAGTGCAATTTAACAAACCGATTTATGTTGGTATGTCAATTCTAGATTTGTCCAAATATTTAATGTACGATTTCCATTATAATGTGATGAAACCAAAATATCAAGACAAAATAGAAGTATGTTATACAGATACTGATAGTTATATATACCATATCCAAACAGAAGATGTGTACGAGGACATGAAAAATTACATTGATTACTTCGACACGAGTGATTACCCTAAAGATAACAAATATAAGATACCACAAATCAATAAGAAAATACTTGGTAAGATGAAGGATGAGATTAAAGGCACAATCATAGAAGAGTTTGTGGGTTTAAGAAGTAAGATGTACTACCATGAGCAAAATAAATGACGCGTCTCTTTATTCTGAAGTTTTTTTGAAAATATCTCCATTTTCTTTATATGTTCGAAATTTCAGAAGGTTTCCCCAGCAGGACAGGTTAATAACAAACCCGTTCTTAATATTTGTGTTAGATATTAGCTTAAAATAAATAAATTAGAAGCAAAAAACATTAAATCGACAGAAATCTCGAGAATTACCAACTCTGCTAAAGTGGGAAATTTTCAGGAACGCGAGGGAATTCTGCAGTTCAACACGAAGCAGCGACATCTATGTCATTGAGAGAGACGTGGATTAGATCTACAAACGAAACTTTTAACGAAACATTTCTAATGTGTCTTATTACATGCATTATCAGCGAACTCCAAATATATGAATCTATGCTAAGTATTAACGTATAGATAGAGCAAATAGTGGAAATTACCTATGGAAAAAGACGAATTCTTAGCACAATCGTAATGAAAAATCGTTTTTACCGTAGAACAGGTTCAGTTCACGTAAGAAAACAAGTAGCTCACTTAGTTAAAGCAACTAGTCTGTATGTCGAAGGTATTGGGTTCGAACCCCATGGAAGTGCCGTTGTAATTTTTATTACTGTGGTTATTTTATTTATTTTTTATGTGGGAAAAAATCAAATTGTAACATATGTGTAAAACTCATGACGATACCAAAAAAAAAATGCCGTTCTCGCACTTGCATTAGTGTCTCTAATTTTTGTTTGCAAACAGTTTCGTAATAATTTCCCCTGTGCTCACTACTCACTACATGCTCACTGGTGCATAACGAATGTTTTCCAGCAAATGTTAATTCTAATTTGGAGAATTTTATAAAGTTTCACAATGTTTCTAGCTTGATAGTCTTCTATCTACTTTTTTGGACACTTTGATAACAGATTTCCCTATTAAATGTTTAATTACCCCTATATATATTTAATTACAGAAAAGTTTTACATGTATTTGTCTTAAATTGAAATTGTTTTGAATTTACAACATGAGGTAAGTAGCCCGAAGGAGGAGAACTGAAGTAACTGATATTCTACGTAAACGCAACCTATTGTAGAATTATTATGCTTCTTAACTTCAGCACATAATCTTTACGTTGGTCAGACAGAGAAAAACCCTGTTTTTTCCTCTCCTATGACCACTCATCTTAAAGCTCTACATGTAATGATTCGTGTCACATAATTTCGGCTCTCCAAAGACATTTATTATTATTATTATTATTATTATTATTATTATTATTATTATTATTATTATTATTATTATTATTATTCCTGAATATGCCACCCTTACATAATGTAACTTTAGATATCTTGGTTTAAAGTGCTTTCTTTAGTAATAATTTGAGCAACCATGTAACAAAATTTAAAATGTATGAGGGGGAACGAAGTTTTATTTCCCCCCCTCTCTTTTCAGCACCGTCCCAACAGAAAGTATATAATTTCTGACAAGCAGAGTAGACAAAATGAATAAGAAATATATTTAAAGTAACCTTTCCTCCTTCGTGAATGGAATATCACGTAACATTTTTTATTCTACTGAAGACGACCCTAGGCCGTTATGGTTAGGTAACAAAAGTTGCTGTGACCAACTGAGTTTCGATTTCTTACGCGAAAGAAGTCTGTTATATTACGAGGCATGCTTTTCATTAGCAAAACTGTTCGAAGTAATACGAGCATGGCTCAAGAACAGAGACGGAACTGAATTACCACTCGATTGACCTTGAGGCCAAATCACCAAAGAGTAGCTATAAACGTAAGTTCAGCATGCATTTCTGTGGAGTTCTGTTCAGTATTCCTATCTGCCAATCACGCTTGTTTGTAAGAGTAATATTTTACAAACCTAACCTTTCGATAGAGCACAATAGCAAAAGAATAGAAGGGAAGGAATTCTTGCCCTTGTGAACGTTGGATACCACCATGTGCAATAAAACTGTCGCGTCTCCTTGAAGTGATATTTTATCGAAAATAACTCTTTTCCCTTTATATATCCGAAGTTTTTGAGGGTTTCAAAATGAGGAAACGTTACTGACAAACAAGGACGCATTTAGGGGTGGGTACAGGGGGTCCGGACCCCCTCTGAAATCCCAACTTTTCTGTAAATTTAGCCTAATTTTTGGGATTATCTTTTAAAATTTTATTATAATTTATCCTAATATTGAAGTCGGGCCCCTTCCGAAATAAATTACTGTATACGTGCCTGCTTGCAATTTTCAATATATTCGTTAAATAATAAAGTAAAATAATTAAATTAGGAGCAAAAAGCTTCAACACGGGCTAACTTTTGTCCACTGCCAATATTGTTAGAAGGGATATTAATAGCAAAAACTGCTAGTCAATGCTGAACCTTGAAACTTCACCCCGAACAGCAAGCCTATTATTGAGAACTACATATGAAACATTTTATCAAAACTTATCTAGCTTTTATCTGGCATGAAATTATTATATACACTAAAATGCACTATCCTAAAATGTGTATCTAAACATTGCTCTACGTATCTACGAAGCAATGAAATTTTTTTATCGAAATATTTGGGCAGGAAACTCTAACAGCCAGCCATTTTATTTAAATCGTAATAAACCCTGTAACCGTGCGTTAACGTGAAGACAAAGCTTGGTCCATTGGTAATGTGTTGGAAGAATGAAAACTCAATGTTCGTAGGTTCGAATTTATCCACTCACCAGAACATTTTATTCTTATGTGTAACGATGAAATAAGAAAGAAAAAATGTATAACCGTTAAGACAAAACTTCAACCAAGTCTGAAGAGAACAATACTAAAATAGTAACACAATGACGTCAACCAAGAATCATTTCATGTAGCGTTTGGACGAAATTACAACTGTCAGCAATTGCAGAAGTAAAAACAGGCTGATAGGCGTAATGTAGTCTAGACTTCTGAATGCATTAACTTCCTCAAAACTTCCGTCTCGTCATTGGTATGCCGTTAGTCATGGTAAAACCTTTCAATTGGAAGTGAAATGACAAACTAAAACAGTTTTAAATCAATAAATGTCTATGTGTAAAAGTAGGTGTCTCTTATCTGTAGTTCTGAGTTCCTTTTACTTTGAAGTGACAAATGAGAGAAGAAAGTATGGTGATCGAAAAAAAATCAAATTTGAGATTTCAACGAATTTACACGTATTATAGCCCCTAATACCGAAAAAGTTATTTTTTGATACATGTCCATCTGTTCGTCCGTCCGTTCGCTACACTTTTCTGTGCACTCGCCTAGAGGCCAACCGTTCAACTTATCTGCACCAAATTTTAGTTTAAGATTTTCATAGTATTTCCTATAGTTTCTTTTATTTCTCTCCTACTCCCAAAACAAGGGTAGTTTCCTGTACGATGAAAATAGAAAAAATATATTTTCTAATAACTGGCTCTAACGATCTTGTTTTCTTTCTTTTTTTATAAATCAATATTTAATTAGCAACCCTATTTTGTGGTATAAGGCATTTATCTGAGGAAAATCTACAAGGGGTAGTTTATACTTAGGGGTGAGTTTTTTCTCAGTGATTTTCTCAAAATGGACTCAAGTGTTTTCGTTCATATTTCATAAATAAATATTTCATTAATAACTTAACAATATGGCATAAATAACTCGTTTGTTCTAAAAAAAAAATGCGAGGGGTAGTTTATTCTTGGTGGAGTGTGTTGTCTGGGTGATTTTCTCAAAAATGACTCAAAGGAGTTTATTCGTATTTCAAAAATACATATTTCGTTAATAACCGAACAATATGGCAAAACTCGTTTGTCCTGAAAAAAATATACGAGGAGTAGTTTACTCTTGGGGGTGTTTTTCCTCCACGGTTTTCTCTAAAATGAATCAAGCAATTTTGTTCGTACTCAGAAATAAATATTTCATTAAAAATCTAATAATATGGAACAACTCGCTTGCCCTGAAAGAATCCTCAAGAGATTTTATTCGGGGAGTTATTTTTCCCTCACGATTTTCTCAAAACTTACGTGGACAATTTTATTGATAATTCATAAATAAATATTTCATTAATAACCCTATATTTTAGTATAAGTCATTTCTATGAAAAACAATTACGACGGATAGATTATTTTGGGGGTCAAGGTTTTTCCCAACAATTTTCTCGAACGACAGGCGATTTTGTTCAAATTTCGCAAATAAATATTTCATTAATAAGCAAAAGTATATCTTAACTCATTGTTCGAAACAATTCACAAGAGGTAGGTTACTTCTGACGTGTTCTTTTTGAATGACTTTCTCGAAAATGATTAATTTGATTTTTTCATATTTCATAAACAATTATTGCATTAATTGCTCTATTATATGTCTAATGAAAATGTTCTCAAAGTGTGAGTTAGTTTGTAGTGTGGATTTTCTTCAATCGAAGTTTTTTATTCGATAATCTGACATTCGATGTATTTGAATAATACGATATATTTTTTTTCGTATTATCCAAACTAGCAGCGTTCACCCCGCTTCGCTGGGGTCACCCCGGAACGCAATAAACTTTGTTACTTAGATAATTTTTACTTTTTCGCTTTCAAGTGATATGATAAAAACCATAGAAGATTGCAGTAAATGTTAACATTATATCGCCTGTCATTTATGTTAACCCGCCGAGTGACACGGTCATGTGGGTTGCATATAAATACGGTTAGATTTAGCTATGATGAGCTAACAAAGGATTTCTACGTTATGGACACTTGAATGGTCAATTATCTCAAGACACTGGTAATTGAAAATTAAAGTGATATGATAAAAACCATCTAGGGTCCAAATCTTAATAACCCCCCAAAAATGAAAGAAATTGGTTCAGCCGTATTAGCGTGATGAGCTAACAAAGGATTTGTACGTTCTCTTTTATATATATAGATACCCACTTCAGTAACAACTGCGGCCTAACACAGTTAAGAAATTGAATTGAAAAAGTTTAGTGCGGTGGCCCTGTAATTGAATATTTTTTGGTAAACACCCTAGCTTTTTGTGGTAAACTCAGGCTTTTCTTTTTCGAGCGACAAAAGAGAGAAGAAAATATGGTGATTGTGAAAATAGTATATCAAATTCAGATTTCAACGGATTTACATACTTCATGGCGTCTACATACCGGAAATGTGATTTTTCGATATCCGTCCTTCCGGTCCGTCCGTTTGGTACACTTTTCTGTGCACTCGCCTAGAGGCCATACCGTTCAACGTATCTACACTAAATTTTAAACTTAGGGTTTACATAGTATTCCTACAGGAGATTTTCCCATTTTTTTCCTACCGCCTAAAATAAGTGTGGTTTACTAACAGCCGAAAATCGAAAAAAGCTATTTTCTCCAAAATGGTTTTAACAATTTTGTTTATTTTTCATTAATCAATATTTAATTAACAACCCTATATTGCAGTATCAGATATTTCTCTTAGAAAAATTTACGAGGGATAGTTTATTCTTGGAGGTGACTTTTTCTCGACGATGTTCTCAGAAAGGACACTGGCAAATTTTGTACACACTTCATAAACAAATATTTAACCATGCAGCATGGTATAAGTCAATTGACCTGTAGTAGCTTATTCTTGGAGTTGAATTTATTTCCAGTGAGTTTCTCAAACACGACCAGTTGGCAACCCTGTATCTCGACAACGAAGCTGAACTCGAAAACTGCAAGAAGGCTATTTGTCTCCTTTTGATGTCACGAATCATCTCCCGAAGTTTGTGGACATCTTTCAGGTTCACCCTTAATGAAGCTTCTTTTCGAAAAGTTAACTATTAACTTTAGACATTGTTTATTTTTTAAAAAAATCACAAACGTCGTTGTTAATTTTAAGGCAGAGAGCTACTTTTGAGAGAATAGATCTTTAAAAATAATTTTAAAACTTAGACTTTTGTTTTCGAGACATTCCAGACAAGACGAGACATTTTAAAAGCTATCTCGTGTCCGAAACATTTGTTACGTCTTCTTTTGGATGTCACAAAGCGCGTCTCGTTTCTTTCTCGAGACATGTCTTATCTCGTGCGCATTCGTTAACACTTGGGAAGGATTATCTTTCTACTCAAAGCATTGTTTTTATAATGGTTGCATATTTATGATAATTGCCGTCAACATAAATTACAGTTCTTTCAGTTGAATTAATTGTTTATTATTATTATTGAAATTAAAATTAAATGGAATATCTAGTTTAACGTTGCACGATTATGCACCTAGGCTAAGGGAGAATGATGATGAATGAAATGATGAAATGAAGAAAGTGGGAGGAAAATGGAAAATTCCAAGAAAACCCATACCCATGCACACAGTATTTGTCTACCTCAAATTTCACTTGGCGCGAAGTGGAGTCGAGCCACGGACCCCATGAATGCTCTATAATAATAATAATAATAATAATAATAATAATAATAATAATAATAATAATAATAATAATAATAATAATAATAATAATAATAATAATAATAATAATAATAATAATAATTGAAGTGAGCTTAACGAGTTTCAACCGTCCGACTCAACCAATGTTTGGGTGCCTGTTCGTTCGTCTACTCCATGACAACTTTTCATAAAAGACATTTCCTTTTAATGAAACTAGTAAGTGCCTTTTAGCTTTGAGAAGTAACTATGCTTGGAATTTGAAATCTGCAAAATATAAGAGGTAAAATTAACCAAATGGTGCAAGTTTACACTAATGTATACAAAACAATTTTGCAATATCAATTACGTGAATCTTGTCCCATAAAGAAGCCGAAACCCCTACACCAAATAGCCCTCCGAGATTTGATAATTGTCCACAAGGACTGAAATTGTCATTTGAAGCCAAGACTTTAATATGAAGCCAATAATTTCTTTAAAATAGACGAAAAATTCGAAAGTTATAAACATTTTCATATTTTTGCCTTTTCCCATAATGGAGCCGTAGCACACTGTACTGATGAGCCCCCCCGACTCCAGGATTTAATCATTCTCCATCGGACTGAAATTGCCATTTGGAACCAACACTTTAATACGAAGCCCAACAATTCTTTAAAATAGACGAAAAATTCGAACGTTAGAAACATTTTAATATTTTTGCCTTTTCTCATAAGGGGCCCGTATTAGCCTACACTGAAGAGCCCCACGAAATTTGATCCTTGACCACTGGGACTGAAATTTTCATTTGAAACCAAAACTTTAATACGAAGCCAAAAATTAAACTTTTACATCAATTTAAACTGGCTGGGTTCCAGTTCACCCCACTATTATGTTTAGTTTAGTTAAGTGGTAATTTGTGACAGCTTCACATCATCAAAAGAATCTTTCACTAACCCCCCTCCCAGAAGTTTGTGCTGGATCCGCCACTGGATAAAATAGACATTTTTCCTATTCTTTTTATCACCTTGTTGGGGATCCCTCGTACAAATAAAGAAGCGGTAATATTACAATCAAGGTTCGCTGTATATTAGGTATTTCTTTAGTTACCTACCCCTAACCGCACAGGGCCATCTTTGGTAGAATAAAAAAATGCTACGTGATATCCCAATCATGAAAGAGGAGAGGATGCTGTAAATATATTTCTTATTCATTTTGTCTACCCTGCTTATGAGAAATTACTTTCTGTTGAAAGGGTACTAAAATGAGAGGGGCAAAATAAAACGCCGTACCCCCTCCTACATGGTTGTTCAAATAATTACTAAAGAAAGCACTTTAGACTAAAATATCTAAGATTTAAACTAAGAAACTAAGATATCCTTACATTATGTAAGGATGGCATATTCAGGATTATTATTATTATTATTATTATTATTATTATTATTATTATTGTTATTATTATTATTATTATTATTATTATTATTATTATTATTATTATTATTATTATTATTATTATTATTATTATTATTATTATTATATGAATGTTTTTGGAGCACCGAAATTTTGTGAGACGAACAATGGAATGTAGAGGTTTAAGATGGGTGGTCATAGGGAGGAAAAACCAGATTTTTTTTTCTGTCTGACTCTCTAACGTGAAGATTATGTGCTGATGGCAAGAAGTATCATCATTCTACAATAGGTAGCTTTTACGTAGAATATCAACTACTTGAGTTTTCCTCCTTCGAGCTACTTATCTCATGTGGTAAATTCAAAACAATTTCAATTTAATACAAATACATTGTAAAACTTTTCCGTAATTGAACATCTAGGGAAAATTAAACATTTAATAGCGAAATCTGTTATCAAAATATCCAAACAAGTAGATAGAAGACTATCTAGTGAGAAATATTGTGAAACTTTATAAAATTCTCCAAATTAGGATTAACATTTACTGGGAAACAACGCGCCAGCGAGCATTACGTATAGTGAGCAGTGAGCACAGGGGAAATAATTACTAAACTTTTTGCAAACAAAATTAGGGATGTTAATGCAAGTGCGACAACGACATTTTTTCTTTTTTTGGTATCGTCATGAATTTTACACATATGTTACAATTTGATTCTTTCCCACATAAAAAAATAAATAAGATAACCATAATAATGATAATGTCACTTCCATCTGGATTCGAACCCGCTACCTTCGGCATACAGACTAGTTGCTTTAACTAACTGAGCTATTTGTTTCCTTACATGAACTGAACCTGTTCTACGGTAAAGACGATTTTTTATTACGGTAGCGCTACCAATTCGTCCTTTTCCATAGACAATTTCCACTTTTTGCTCTATCTTTACGTTAATACTTGGCATATATTCATATATTTGGAGTTTGCAGATAATGCACGAAATAAGACATATTAGAAATATTTCGTTAAAAGTTTCGTTTGTAAATTTTATCCACATTTCTCTCAGTGACATAGATGTCGCTGCTTCGTGTTGAACTGCAGAATTCCCTCGCGTTCTTGAAAATTTCCCACTTTAGCAGAGTTGGTAATTCTCGAGATTTCTGTCGATTTAATGTTTTTTGCTTCTAAATTATTTATTTTAAGCTAATATCTAACACAAATATTAAAAACGGGTTTATTATTAACCTGTCCTGCTGGGGAAACCTTCCGAAATTTCGAACATATAAAGAAAACAGAGTTATTTTCAAAAAATTTCAAAATAAAGAGACGCGTCATTTATTTTGCTCATGGTAGTACAGTATAAAAGCACCTCAAATAGATTTAACAGATAAAGACTTTAAAGGTAAGTTCGATAAAGAAAAGTGTTGTAAGAAAGCTAAAGGTGTTAAGAAGAGTGTCGTGTATAAAGAACTTACATTTAACGAATATAAGGACTGTTTGATTAGCCAAAGAGAATATTATAAGAAGATGAATTTGATTAGAAGTTATAAGCACGATTTGTACAGTATAGAAGTAAATAAGTTAGCTTTAAGTTGTGTGGATGATAAGAGATGTGTATTAAAGGATGGGATCAATACCCTACCATGGGGACATTATAAGTTAGAAGAGATGTAGATTTAGATGTAAGTTTTTAGATTGTAAATTTTTAGATGTAAGTTTTTATGATTTTAAATGTCATAAAAGCATATTCAATCTCACTTTAGCATTGTAGTTATGGGAATACTTTGCGCATAACGCTACTTCATTCATTTTATGTCTAAATAATCTGGTTCGAAAAAAAGGGTCAAAATTGCGCCAGAAGTAACCATGTCCTACTACTTCCAACTATCAGACATACAGTGAAACTATGCTGTTACTGGAAAAAGCTATCATTTCTTATATATACAACCTCCACTTTCTAATGTTCGTGGCTGTACCATCCAGAATTGTCCGTTACTGTACAACAATGAGGATTCTTATCTGCACTACTTGCACCTATTTTAGGAAGTGTGTTATCCAGTATTTTGTTTAATCAATAAACATCATGGAACGTAGCAAGAAGATGTTTTTTGTGAAACCAGAAATGCTTCAACGAATGCATGCATTATCATCCGTGTGAGTGAAAAACGAGAATCTAATCTCGATCGAGAAATGCAATCTGTATTGAATACGTCGTATCCAACTGATGAAGAAAAATGGAGTCAGTGCAATAGAATATTACAGAAATATCTTTATGTGATACGTAAACAAGAAGAGCCAATACCATTTACAATTATATCAATGAAACCTGATGGCGACGTTCCGAATGTTGATGATATCACGAAGCAACAAATTTTAGCCGCAATACCACAAATGTATAGTAAGAACGCCGAATTACTGTTCCGTCGTTTAAAAACAAGATGACGCAATTACGTGGGCTCATAGAGGAACAGTATACATCAACGATAATGAACTGCATGGATCCAATATTATAGATTTAATGTGTGATGTGACTCGACCGAGGAAACATACCAATCCTCAAGGCCGGGAATTGTTGGTGGACCACCCAAATTTATAGTGATCTATATTAGGGTCCTATACTATTATACCAAATGTTTAAATTGGACAATTTCCAAAATTTAAGCGGTGGGCCAAGGTACCCCTCGCAAAAATTTAAAGGCGTGCATCAATATACCCATGTCTTATGAAAAGGAATGGACCCCTGTATACGCCCATATAACGATATAGGGCAGTGTTTCTCAAAGTGTGGGTCGCAGGCCATGTTTTTATGGGTCGCGAGAAATTAAGTATGAAAATTTTATTTTGATGCAGAAACATATGTTATATAGTAAGTACCATTCTGGAAATGAAAATTCGAAGCGTTTGTTAATGAGGTGAAGAGTAAGTGATTGCTCAGAGCCTTGTTGTGCACATGGGAAAGAAAGTATTTGACAGTTGACAAATTTTCTTTTGTCAATAACTCGGGAACAAATGAATTAATTTGGATCTTTTTGTTGCTATCCTTAGATTAGTTATAACTTAATAACTTGTCAAAAGCGGTACTCTAATAGGTTATTTTTTGCTGAGTTATTAGGAAAACAAATTTTGTCAACGGAAGAATACTTTCTTTCGTGATTGTACAATCAGTAGAGATGCTGGATTAGGATGGAAAGAGAATGGGTGAGTCAAAATCTGTCACGGGATTAGAGCATTGCGTTGGGAATATTGTTAGATCTGTGTTACCTTTCTATGGAAAAATTAGAAATATGACTTCCAAAATTTAATTGGTTTGGAATTCACCACGATGTGTATTTGAATAAAAGTAGGTGAACCACAAAATAGTTTTAATATGTAATGTGGGTCGCGGTAACAACAAGTTTGAGAACCACTGATATAGGGTAATTAAACCTCATCAAAGGGGTAAATTAGGTCAAAAGCCCCCGAAATTTGACTTTTTGGCAATTTTTTACCCATGAAAGGGAACGAGATAGACCCCAATATTGATAGAGGTACATACCATGGTCCTAGGCTACCACACCAAATTTTTAGATTTGGCAATTTCCAAAATTTAAGGGGGTGATCCTATGTACTCCTGCTAAAATTTACGGGGTGGGCCAAGGTACCCCTGTCAAAATCTAGAGGGGGTGTTTCTAAGTACCCATAGGTCATTGACCTCGGGCCTTGGGACTCTTCATTGAGGATAATGAAAAGTTAGATAGGGTGTCCCCCTTACTACTCACAATTTTTAATGAAACAGCAAAGTAGAGGAACAAAGTCTCAAGAGAATATTTCATAATAATTATTCTATTGCCATATAGTAGCTGAAACACTAAACAAATAATAGCCAATAATTTTTTACTATGAAATGGACATGATAGCTTACTGAAAATTGAAACACTAAACAAATAAGTTTTGACTGAGGAATGAACACGGCACTTTTATGCTGAAACACTAAACAACTAATAATTTTACGAAGTTAAGATTCTTTTCAGTTCCGATGAACTGCAGAGTTCCTGAATAACTTCATCCACGAACACTAAATTTAACATGTCTATTTTCATACTCATTAGTAAAAATGGGTCCTGAATGTCTTCAGACAAACTAGCTCTCAGATTTATTTTCGCCAACTTTAACTTTCAAATGCACCTTTCACATCTCACTTGTGTGCATGGTAAAGACAACGCATATTTGTATACAATTACTATAACAACTATTAAAACAATAGACTGACATAGAAATTGGTACAAAATTTGCCCTGCACATGACAAACAATTTTTACACAAGGTGTTTGCAACATCAATATCACTCTTGCCGTGAATCCCGTCCAAAGATGTTCCATACCAGGCTCAGTTCAGGTACGTAGCCAGGATTTCGTGAAGGGGTGGGGGGCGTGGCAGGAAATTCTGAAGGCCCAGGAGCTTGATCAATCTACACTAGTTTACTATCAACATATATTGGTTTATTAGGACAATAAAATGAGGATATGTTGGCAAGTATTTTAATAACAAACTATGAAGAAATCTTGAGTAAAATAATAATAAAAAACGTATTGAAGGTTTTACAATATTTACGTCCCTCCTCAGTTAATTCAAATATAACAATTTTCTTTTCATTATGACCTCAACTATTATAAAAAGTAGCCTACATATTCACTATTATAAAAACTACATACTCAATAATGTCTTGTAAACTATTTTACAATATCTGCGTTCCTTTCTTTGTTGAATCAAATGCTAACAGAACTTTCCACACAAATTTTTGTTTTTATTATTCCGCCAACTACTGTCGGTTCCAAATGACATTAAAGGAGCAGTAGAAATTTTTTATTGAAATAAAATGTTTGATACTGCAAGGATGTGATGACGAAAAATTATGATAAAAAATGTCCACTCTGTTACACAACTATGCTTTCGGAAGCTTGAAATCTCCCTGACTAATAGAAATTCTGAGAATTCTGTAACTTTCCTAGAAATTTCAAATTCCCTGACTCTTCCAGGATATCTCGCTTACCTCGCCACCATGTATTGCAAATAATACAAATCTCCTCATAAGAGAGAGTTGTAAGGACGAGGGTTTGCCCTTACTGTGTTTATTTTTTTGTGTGAATAAATAATTAGTGTACAAATGTATATAATGTTGTAATAGATAAAGGTAAGTATGGCCAGACATATATTTAATTACATATATACGTATTATGTGTTATATATATATATATATATATATATATATATATATATATATATATATATATATATATATATATATATAATTTCATCTTGGTTATTGCTTATTCCTATGTGTATATTTGCTTAAGCTGTGTATTCTTGCTTGGATTTCTTTTCAGCTTTATTTAACGAACTCAACATTCAAGTTTTTTTCTATATAGATTTTCTTATAGTGATCTTAAGTTTCTCCTGTTTTATCGTATTTAGTTTCTTTTTTTTCGCAAGAACTAAAATAAAAAATTCTACTTATAACATCCTTCAATTCTGATTTGTATTAACCGTGCCCCCCCCCCCTCCCAGCAGACAAAAGGTCTGCCCCACCTGCAACCAATTTTTAACTCCGCCTATGCATCCACTCAAGTTAGCAGCTCCATCAAAAGATCAGTCTACAATATCAGATATCAAAATAATGTTGGCAAAAAGTACTCTTTTGATTTCATTGTAAGTTGCTTGTCCTGTGGTATCACTGTTTACAACAACTGCTAACGACCTCTCAAATACTTGACCGTGAATTGCTATAACCAGCTGATTGACCACTGAAACATCTTGGGTAGAATCAACCATTATACTGAAGATACCCGCTTTCTTGATATCTTCCACTATTTTCTTCTACAATACCTGCCCAATAATATGGAGTAGTGTATTTATAAACGTTTTTAATAGAAAAGTCATTGGCGATTCTCTTCCTGCCCTTTCAGATTTCCACGACGTTGCTGCAATTTCCTGCGCTGTTTACTGAGCTATATAGCTTCCTTAACATGTTCTTCCAGCACATAATCATATTCAGCCACTAATAAAACCAATTCCAGGATGATCCCACAGTTGATATTTCTGTCACCCAGTTTATAAGCAGATGCAGTGTTCCCTGTTCTCCTATAAGCTAAGTGTTGTCTTCTAATGAACAAAATATCAAATATCCGTTTAATTACAGCTCGCCCCTTCTTTACTTGCTTTTTTCGCAGATTTCTTACATTAATATCACAGAGAGATGATATATCCTTCTTTGCTTCAGCGGTTATTTTGGGTCTACTGTAGTAATTACCTATACCATTACTTTCAATTAGGGATGGCCAAAAATTTTCGGATCCGGATATCCCGAATCCAGTGAGATCCGGATCCGAATCTTGCCGGATCCGGACCTAGATCCGGATCTCGGATCCGAATCTCAGATCCGGATCTTGCCGGATCCGAATCTCAGATCCGGATCTCGGATCTGGATCCGAAATTCTGATTTCGGATCTGGGTCCGGATCTCGGATCTGGATCCGAAATTCGAATCCCAGATCTTGATTCGTATCCAAACCTGCATCTGAAATTGTGGTGATAAAATTGAATATCTAAGATTCGTTAAAACTTTTTTTAGAATTCACTGATCTAGTAGATTGCTGTGCTTTTAAATGTTTCCATAACACGTTTGTGTTACCTTTGTTCTTTATTTTATTTTAACCTTGCAATATTTACATGTTGCACTTTCTGTCGAAGTCTCTTTAGTAAAATGTTTCCCAGTTTGATTTCTTCCCATTTCAGAGTATAGTGAACTGTCTGAAAATTGATGTAACAAATTCTTCTGTTTAGCTCCTCTTCGAAACTTAATGTTAGCTTCACATTGAAAATATTTATTTTATTCTCAGAAAATAAACTTTCTTCTTTTCTCATATACAAATGAAATATCTTTTAGATAAGGCCCTTCTAATCGCAGGGATAGTAGGCAAAACAAACTCTTTATTAATAGTAGTTTCTGATCACGAGTCCAACCACCAATAAATGTAATAATGAATATCTTTCACTTCGAAGGTATATACAACAAAAAATATTGTAAAGATTTCTCGGGTAGAGCAAATAATGTACTCGGGATTTGGACTTTTCCCTTCACCTTTTTATTACAAAAGTTTTATGTACACAAATTATAGTAAGAATTTCCTCTAATATTTAGGTGAGATTAGATAGGAGCCCGGTGACCAAGCGTCGTGGGCTTTGGGGTTAGGTACTCTCGGTGACCGTGCGTCGTGAGAGGGGTGTAGATTAGGTTTCTCTTTCTCGGTGACCGTGCGTCGTGAGAAAGAGGATAGGAACCCGTTGACCGTGCGTCGTGGGTATAAGGATAGGTACCTCTCGGTGACCAAGCGTCGTGAGAGGGGTTTTAGGTGTTGTGATCAATCCGTGAAGATTGATGTTGGTCGAGGTGTGCAGGTCCTTTTTATTCTGTCTTGTCGGCTTCCATCGTGGGTACTCGTCCTTCCGACTGATGGCGATGGTGATCGACTCCTCTTCGGGAACGTCGTCTGTTTGTTTGTGTTTATTATCAACACATGTAGTTCACACGTGGTTATTGCCTGGTACGGCAACGTGGGGATCCTTACACCCCCGGGGCGTAGAAAAAAAATAAGCCACTGGATTATTTTTTCGTGTTTGTGCCAGCACGTGGAGTCCGCATATTGGGCACAGTAGACACTGGAAAACACTATAACACTGAAACACAAAAGCAAAGTTAAAAGCACTGGTCACTGATATCACTGTTTGAGATATTATCACATAAGTTTTAAAGTTGAAGTTGGAGCACTGACAGTTTGTCCTCTTAATCTAAGCAGGATCCGTATGTCACGTCATTTCCCTCAAAGGAGAGGCTGTCGAAGCTCTGATGATTACAGTTAATAGTTATAACTACGTCACTGATGGTAATGTCCGTAGTATATGTTATGAAGGTCGCACGTCATATGGTGCTATTATATAAAAAGTTTCTAATATTGGTCTAGTTCTGGCTAGTACTAGTTAATAGATGACAGAACATACTTAGAGAACGGCTAAAGGCAGTACTTTGAGAATTGTAGTCACGTCGGAAAAAAGGTTGCCAATCAAAAGTCCTGATTTTCTGAACGCTCTGTATATGTAGGTCAATGTTATGACAGTTATATGATACGCAGCAGAGAAGCGAAGATGAAAATGTTATAGCTGGCCTTGTGAAGTTCGTTCGCTCGAAGTCGAAAGAAAATGCTGGCTTGCAATTTTGTTCACTGAAGGAAATTGTATGTATGTATGCTTATTTATATGACAGAATGCAGGTTGGTTAGGAATTATAAGAGTGAAAAAAAAAGACAAGGTATCGCTTGCGATTTGAATACTAAGGTGGGTACTAGATTTGGTCACTTCAAATAGTTAGCTGCATCATATGCTGTATCTTGTTTTCTTCTATTCCATGTTTTATTTCTTCTCTTTTTTTTTTTCCTTTTTTGCCGCTGAAACATGAAGAATGCGCTTCGCATGTTGCTTGTTCATATCTGCTGAGGGAATGATGATCTTGGGTTTCTCTCTTCTTATCTTCTTTTTTTTCTTCTTCCTAGCTGGTGCGTAAGTCATCATTATCGTTGTATATGTATTCTTCGGCTGCATGAAATTGCTTAATCCTGTCAATGGAAATATTCTGTTCTCTCTCCCTGAAATTATGGGGCATGCGAACTCGATAGAGATTATTGTTTAGTTTTGAGATTATTGTAGCCGGTCCGCAGTATCTATCGGTCCATTGTGATGACTCTCCAATTCTTCGAAAGGGAAAGTAAATGAGTACTTTATCTCCAGTGTGAAAAATTTGTTGTTTATGTCTTCTATCAAAGTACTTCTTTTGTTGTTCGTGAGCCTTCAGTAAGTTATGCCGTGTCTTTTCTCGAAGTTTTACGAGTTGGTCCCGTTCAAGCTGTAGCTGAGGGGTAATCTGAAGTTTGCAATCGCTGATGGTCCTGGGTTCGTATCCAAACATAAGGAAGAAGCTGGATTTCTTCGTTCCTAATTGAGCGAAACTATTTAAACCAAAAGTAATATGAGGTAATAACTTTGGCCATGTTTCGTGATTTTGTTGGACGAAAAATTTTAAGGAATTCTGCAGTGTTTTGTTCATAACTTCGACTAATCCTATGTCTTGATGGTTGAAAGCAGGGCAAAACTTAAATTCAAAGTTATATATCTCTGCTAGTTTTTGAAGTTTCTTCGCTCTGTGCACAGGATGTCTGTCTAGATGAAGGAAACGAAAGGCGCCGAATTTCAGAATTATTTCTTCCAATAAGAATTGTTCAATTGTATCTGCTGTAATCCCATTAACAGCTTTTGTCACTATATAACGTGTACTTGTTTCGATGGCGACTAAAACATATTTTGGTTTTCCTTCTTCGTGCGGATAGGGACCTAAGCCGTCAAACATCCATCGTTCTCCTATATGGCCTATCGGGTGATGCAGAAGTTCACCTTGTTGTTTTCTGGGTAGTTTTTTCAATAGTTGGCACTCCCTACAGTTCTTGATTCTGAATGCCAAGTATGATTTCATGTTTGGCATGTAGTATTTGTTAAGGACAGTCTTATATGTCTTAGAAAACCCAAAATGAGGAGCTGACGGGTCTTTATGAATAGACTCGAACCAATGTCCTGCCAAGCTTTTCGGGATGCACAAAAGATGAAGTAGCCCAAGTTCTGGATGTTTTTGTGTTCGATACAATATGTTGTCTTTTAATTGGAAATATTTGGCTGCTCTCGTGGTGGAACTTTTAGCCGGTTCTCCCCCTTCTAAAACTGTTATAATATCAGCGTATACGTCATCCTTACGCTGTTCTTCTCGTAAGTTCTTCAAAGATCCTGAGTATTCTATTTGGAGAATGGGTTCTTCTAATGAATTAGATCTGTATGCATGTAGATCTTCGATTGCCTGATGTGGGTCCATGGGTTCTGAAATATCACTGCTATTCTGCTCTAAGCGGCTAATGATATCAGCCGGATGTTTCTTTCCTTCGATGTGACAGATATCAAAATTATAGTCAGCTAGGAAAAGTCTATAGCGAGTGTATTTCCCTACCCTGTCCGGGTGACTACGTAAAGAGGTTAGACATTTTGCGTCTGTAAACAATTTAAATTTACGATTGAGTAAGAAATATCTAAATTTGCGTAAAGCATATATAATAGCATACAGTTCTTTTTGCCATACTGAGCTCTTGATCTCAGTTTTTGTGAGACGTCTGCTACAATAGGAAACGATTCTTTCTTCGTTAGTTTTGGGATCAAAACAAGCTAATAGCCCTCCAATCTGGTGAGAGGATGCATCTGTGTATAGCCTTATCTCTAGCTTTTCGTCGAAATGATAGAGAGAAGGGGCATTCAAAATGTCTTCTTTCAATTTTTCAAATAATTCGTCATGTTTTTCTGTCCATTTAAATTTGGCATTTTTAGTAAGAAGTTGCTGGAAAGGTTCTACCTTGGTCGTGAAGTCCTTGATATGACTTCGTAAATAAGAGCATAGGCCAATAAAGCTCTTAAGTATGCGTTTGGTCGTTGGCTTTTTAAAATTCTTGATCTTTTTTGCGATTTTTGGTGAGATGCTTATCTTCTCTCCGGATACAAGGAATCCTAGTACTGGTAGTTCTGTATATAACAGGTGCGTCTTCTTGGGGTTGGCTCGGAAGTCGTGTTTCCTTAATTTTTGAAATAAAAGCTCCAAATCTGAAAGTTGTTGTTCCCATGTATAAGAACCGATGACGATGTCATCTGCGAAATTGGTTATGCGTTTAGGTAAGCCGTCTAGTAGCATTTTTATTACTATAGTCAAAGATTGGGAAGAGGAACAATGACCCATTACGCATCTAAGGAATTTATAACTTTTGCGTGTATGATTTACCTCGAAAGTCATATATTTAGTGCTTTTTGGATGCAATTTTATTTGAAAATACGACTGGGAAATGTCCAAACTTGA
This sequence comes from Thermobia domestica, assembly GCF_964235325.1. Taxonomy (NCBI): domain Eukaryota; kingdom Metazoa; phylum Arthropoda; class Insecta; order Zygentoma; family Lepismatidae; genus Thermobia; species Thermobia domestica. The sequence goes on from NW_027656811.1 coordinate 52,625, forward strand.
AATCAGGTTTTTTCCTTTTAAAACCTGTAAAACGTCCTCTGTATTTTGAAATGGTATGCTTAGGTATTTCGTATAAACATTGCATGCCTGGAGATTCAACACAAGCCTGAAATCTGAACTGTTTGGCTTTTTAATTGCAATTAAAGGTGAGGAGAAATTACTAGTCTGCGTCTCCGTTATGATTTTTGCATCTAACAGCTGTTGTATCTGCTTATCAATTTGATCTCTTATCCCTAATGGAATCGGTGGGGAACGGTGATGGAATGCCGCACTTTTATCTATACGAATTTTGTGTTCATATCCTCTAAAATAGCCTATATCCTCTGGGCTGTATGAAAACACATCCCTGTATTTATACAATAAATTGGTTACAGCTATTCGCTGGTCTTCTGGTAAATCCGGATTTATATCAAAAAGGTTAATGTTAAAAGATTTAGCAGTTTGCCTTAATCTTTCCTTTATCTCTTCTTGAGTACGAAATTGATGCGCTTTCTTTTCGTCTTCTTCTATTGTAAATGAAAATTCTTCCACGCCCTCCTCTGTATACGCCACTGGTGTACCTTTATTTAATGTTATTATTCGTGACGTGGGATTGGAAATGAGTAATGTGAGGTCGTTACTCGGTACTCTCATGGTCATTGCCTGTAAGCCGTATCGGTCTAATAATGATTGCAAAGGAGTAATGTAAAATGCAGCGTCATGAATTGTTTCTCTTTGAATCGATACAGGAAAGAAGAAATGAGATTTCGCTGGTATCGTAACTTTACTTGCTGTGATGACGTTTGCATTCCTTTGCAAGTGCAGAGAGTGCATAGTGTCTCGTGACATTTCTTCCGATTCTTGCTTTTCTATTGGAAACGTAGGTTTCCTAGGTTTTCTGTATAATGATATAGATTTATTCTCCAAGTCTATTTGAGAGAAAAGTCTTGTGAGAATGTCATTCCCAAAAATCGGATTAAAGTCAGCATCTATGATGCGGAAGTAATGTGAGAAAGTAGTGTTGCCAATTTTAAATTTAATTAAAGCTATTTCTTTTAAAGTTAGAACTTTGTTGGCAATGCCCTTGATACGAGTTTGAAATGGTATTAGCGTACACTTTGGGGGTACGTCCCGTCTTGACCATAGACTAAGACTAGAACCAGTGTCTATTATAGCTGGTAGACTGTTTGTATTTACATGAATATTGAGTAACAGTTTATTATTTTCTATTCCCAATCTAACATGTTCACGATGTTCATTATTGGTCGTCTGGGTGAAAAATTTGGCGTTCGTGTCCTTAAGAGTTTTCGCTGTTGCCTGCTCTTCTTGAATGCCAACACATCTTAATTGTGGTGGTGTCTGTGTGGCCCGCGCCGACTTTTCGGAAATGGCCCGCGAGGCTTGACTTTGGCCTGCGAGCCCATCTAGGCGTTTCCCTGGTTGGAATTTTTTGGATTATTCCAACACGTGGATGCTCCGTGGTTCTTCTTGTAACAAATTGAGCAGACTGATATTTTGTCGCCCTTTACAAAATTATTCCTTTTTCTACCACCGTTGTTTCCTTTATTGCTATTCTTCGCATCCGTTTTTCGACCGTTGTTACGCCTATAATTAGACTTCATGGCGTTCTGTGCTACCATTAACGATAACTCGGCCATTTGATTTGCTAATTTGGTAAGGTCCGTGTGAGGAGGTTGTGAGGGCGGGTTTTGACTATGGTGGGGGTGCGGATTCGAAACTTCTGGTGCAGAGGAAGTTGACTGAGGAGGGAAGATATTCTGCGATGGAGGTGCAGAAGGTAACGATTGCGAATAACTAGGAGCAGGTTGGGTGTGATGCACAGTAGAAGTTGGCTGTTGTGCATGGGTTGGCATGCATGAATTGGAATTCGTTTGGCTATAATGGTCGTACAAAGGGAGTGGTGAGGGGCGGTTAGGTTGGCCGATTAAAGAATGAATTGCCTGTGACAATTCTACATAATTCCTCTTTTGCATGAGATCTTGAGCTTTTTCCAGTTCGTGGAGTCGTTCCTGCAGCCGCTGGATTGTTGGAAAGGATTCCAACGCTATCTTTTGCAGCAAATTTCGTTGTAGTCCTAACGAAAGAAAATGAATTTTCTGTTCCTCTGAAGCCTCTGGCATCAGCTGTCTAATAGCCCTCAATTTCCTTAAGAAATATGAATCGACTGATTCATTTTCGTTTTGTTGAATTTGAAAAATTTCTAATTCCGCCTTATACGCTGGTATATTTGGGCGGGACAGAGAAATTAATTTGGTTTTCAGCTGTTCGTAATTTAGTGTGTCGAATTGATTCAGATTTTGCAATTGTAAGACAAAGTCAAGAGCTACGTCCTGTAGATATATAGGAAGAATTTCTTTCTTTTTCTCGGGGGTCCAAGCCTGAAGTAAAGCCAGATGATCAAACAGCATGAAAAATCGATCGGGATCGTCAGTACTGTGACCAGAATATCTAGTTAAGTGAGGAATATTAAGAGGTATACGGGAGCCTGATTCTGCCATATTGTTATCGCCTTCTTTATATGTATTTTTCCCAGATCTAGTTGTCGGCATAAATACCTGCCAGCCTATAACGAATCAATCTACCGTTAAGAGTAATGAGAGTATTTATGAGAATACGGATACTATCTTTTATATGATCCTGCTTTTAGTAACACTTACACTGTATTGTAAAAAAGTTTCTAAGTCCGTGTTTTCGTTAATAAAAAGAGCGCCCCTTAGGAAAGTCCTTTTAGTGTCTGCAAATAGACGCCGACGCATCTACCATGTAAAGATTTCTCGGGTAGAGCAAATAATGTACTCGGGATTTGGACTTTTCCCTTCACCTTTTTATTACAAAAGTTTTATGTACACAAATTATAGTAAGAATTTCCTCTAATATTTAGGTGAGATTAGATAGGAGCCCGGTGACCAAGCGTCGTGGGCTTTGGGGTTAGGTACTCTCGGTGACCGTGCGTCGTGAGAGGGGTGTAGATTAGGTTTCTCTTTCTCGGTGACCGTGCGTCGTGAGAAAGAGGATAGGAACCCGTTGACCGTGCGTCGTGGGTATAAGGATAGGTACCTCTCGGTGACCAAGCGTCGTGAGAGGGGTTTTAGGTGTTGTGATCAATCCGTGAAGATTGATGTTGGTCGAGGTGTGCAGGTCCTTTTTATTCTGTCTTGTCGGCTTCCATCGTGGGTACTCGTCCTTCCGACTGATGGCGATGGTGATCGACTCCTCTTCGGGAACGTCGTCTGTTTGTTTGTGTTTATTATCAACACATGTAGTTCACACGTGGTTATTGCCTGGTACGGCAACGTGGGGATCCTTACAATATAGACTGGTTGGCGTGGAACAACCGTAGATTTTTAAACATACACACGAGAGCGATATGGTTGTGTTCGTTGTATGACTTTGTTACCTAACTTATGGCTTGCCCTTCTGAGGTCGGGAGTTTGTTGAAAGAGTAAATATGAAAGAGATTTCTGTTATTTTTTTCTTCACCCTCCTGGCTTCTTTAATCATACATTGCAAGACGTAACCAAAACATATCTATGCATCGTATCATTGAAGCGTTTTGTGTTTTGTATATTAAAGTGTTCAAAAATATTTAACATATTCGCATTTGTTCATGTGATCTCAGGTTCAATTCTCGGTGGGAACATACATGAGAAAAGTGAAAGCTGAAACAATATGAAAATAGTATATAAAAGTCAGGAAATTGATATTAAAACTTTAGCTATCTATTGGGATTGTAAGGCTGTAGTTAAATTAACCCACACGTTTCGTGAAGATATATTACGTCGTTATTGTTTATTTACTATAAGCTACCAGATACATCCTCAGAAGCCATTTTACACTGTAGTAATCAACAGATGAAAACATTGGGAAAGGAATGAAAGGAAGGTCTCCAGAGCCTTAGATCAAGGTACTAACCTAACATTTGCCCAGTATACCTGAGGAACAACCCTGGAAAATCCTCAGTCAGGATGGCTAGACTCCGAATTCGAACCCGGTATTATCCAATTGCGAAGCAAGAATCCTAACAAGTAGCCTGAGCTCGCTCCGTATTATTATTATTATTATTATTTAATTAACGTAATGTTTTAAAATTAGTGCAAATTAAACCGTACTTTCTTTATTGCTGATGTTATAGTTAATAATCCTACATGAGACATCATCAGTCCCCCATTAAGAAAGAATACTAGAACTGGAATTCAGGAAGCGGGGATGAAGAGATTAATAAGGATGAGGAAACTATGTACGATGCAAAAACTGAGTAATTATGACTTCGTCACAGATATATTCACTTACATACGTCAATTAATATTTCTCTGATACAGTGCACTCTTACTTTCTATAGTGGCAGGAAAATGGCCCGCTTTTGTAAGCGAACACACTAAGCACGTGCGTATAGGCGCAATGTCCGTGCAAAGAAACATAGGGTAAATGTGCCAGTCCTCGACCACCTAACTCATTTTCTTATGGTTCTTAATCGTTTTTCACTCAATGGAACAACTTAGGAGGATGCAAGTAGCTCACATGTGTTCTTAAAATTATATTTTATCTATACTTTATCCAAAACTGAGATAACTTATGCCATTTATGTAATATTAGTCGGAGAAACACCAGTAACCGATTTCTTTTAGTGTTCGACCTCTTTTCGTTAATCTTCGACCGCCTACTGTTTAGTCATCGACCACTACTCAGTTAATGTGCTTTTAATTACAGTATGAAGGCTAAAGCATAACTTTATCAAAATAATATTAGCATCAGTAGATGTTACATCATTAGTTTTTTTTAGGTATCACTTCGCAGTTTCGCAAATAGTCGCTGAGATTAAGTAATTTTGTGATAGATTTGTCAAGAAAGGGACCATCAAATTCACTTAAGGTTCAGTGGAATACAGCACCAAACATGCTTCGTCTTCTCTGGGTTGAAGGGGTATAAACCCCATCTAAATTCGTTTTTAATGATTAATTGTGTTGCTACCTTGTATATCACTCGTTTAATTAGTGGTACAGAAATAACACATGTAACATTTTACTCAGTTTCCATGTAGAACTCTCGAAAACGATTTGAACACTGATACATCGCAGGGTTGAAGAAATCTCTGAGTTTTACGTCCTGCGGTTATGCCGGTTAGGCTAAAGAAGACGGTGATGATGACTGATGAATGAAATGGTGGAATGAAGAAAGTGGGAGGAAATGGGAGAACCCCGAGAAAACCCACGCACACGGTGTTTGTCCACCACAAAGTTCACTTGGCGGGGGCTGGGAAGGGTTGAAGAATATGTGTGCTATTTGGTGAAAGGCAGTAGAGTACTATAGCATGGCTGGAACAAAATTCGCTGACTTCCATTGCCAAGTGAGTCTTGTGGCCGTCGATTAGCAGAAGGACTGGTTTCTTAATACCCATTTTAGAAAGCCGTTTGCTATTCATTCGTAGTGTTTCACTTCGCATCAGCCGCTATCTGACCTGACCTGCATATGAAAATCTCTGAAGAAACTGCACTGATGACGTCCTTTGGAAGATCTCTTACATACAGGTATACGACCATCGGGGATACAATTTCTTCTACTGCGGAAAAAATGCAAAGCAGTGTTAATGTTTCTCGTTGCCCTTCACCTCGTACATATTTTTCCACGCTTTGGACCCCAACGCCTTTCCTGATTTGGGACACAGTTGAAAGCTGAATTCACCAGCATTAATTCGCTCAGAATCATTTAGAATATCAGATTGTCCAGTTTCTTTCAAGTATTTCTCAAGGCCCTAAAACCACAAGTGAATGTTTCCCTCGTATCGCACCTTGTTCAATGTTTAGGGACACGATTTGTGGGTGTCTCCTCAAGTAAGTGTAGTACCAGGTTTCACCAGCTCGATTGTCTTTGAACAGCGTTTTGCGTTTTTCTGAATCGATATTTTATTACCACTGTTCAAAAGATCGTATTTCTTCTGTAGAAAGCCCTTTTGCTCACATTAAGGAGCCAGTTTGCTAATCCCTCTTCTTCTTTCTGTGTTAGGTATAGTTCTGGATCTATTTTTCGCTTTTTGGGACTGTGACCATGAAATTTATCCATCAGCGTTACCCGAGGAATTCCATAGATTACTGGTGCCTTTCGTATGGAGCGCTTTTTTTTTTTTTTTTTTTTTTTTTTGCGACAAGCCTTCAGAGCTTTTTGTAGATCCTCTTTGAATAAGCTGGCAGTTTAAGCTTAGGCCTACTCACTCATTATCTCTGAAAGAAACAAAAAATCTTAAGGACATGCAAGGAAAACAGATGTATTCCAGACGTAAGCTGATAGTAGCTGTTCCACTAACAATATTTGAATGCGTTCCACGACGAAGCGAGAATTGTGTAGTTCAGTATTAAACGAATTAGACCAAATATAATAAATTTATTATTCAAATTAGATGTCATATCCTAACAGTGCCGTTAATTTTCCATGAAAATGTTGGGAAACTACATGAATATTCAGTTACTTGAATTTGAATTTATTTTATGGCCTTTAGGCAGCTACGGTTCCGACCGAGATAGGGTGGGGGAGAGGATGTTGGAAGTTAGACGGCCAGGGCCTATTTTGAAAATACCATCCCAGCATTTGACTGAGGAAAAATCCGAAAGAACTCAGTCGAGATGGTCGACCGCTGGGATCGAATCGAGGACCTTCCGAATGCTAAGCCAACGCTTTACTATTTTTTTCAAAGTTCGTCTCAGCCGAGACATTAAGCCTGAATGCTCCTCGAGCCAATTGGAGGTAATCCAATCCTAACAGGGACACGAACACAGAAATATCGAGGACAATTAAAAGTACCCTTGCTCTTGAGAGGGATTCGAACCCTCAGTGGATTGCCTCTTCACCATTACCAGTGAGCCACGGCCATTCGGTAAATATTCATGTATTAACGCTAAGACTCAGCAGATGATTATACAAATGTAAATTGATCACTAAATTATTGTTTGAATCAAGAAATTCTGCGAGAAAATACAAACTCAAAGCATGGTCGGACACTGAGAAAGAAACAGCTAATCTTCGACCAGTACAAATGTATAACGAAAAGTAGTGGTCGAACACTAGTAAATGTTTT